>NC_062527.1:14204310-14419310 GCF_022655615.1 Tachysurus fulvidraco
AAACCTTTTATTTGATCACTGTCTGTAAGTCTGTATTATGGAACTGTATTTAAAACACCACCAAAGTATGTAAGGGTTTTGAATCGCTTTCTTTTTCCTATTTGCTCCCGTGAAGATTGCTGAACCAGCATTAGTTTGTTTTATGAGTTTGAAGTGCAATCTAGATTTGTCACATGTGTTGAATCAGTTGTTTTTTAAACATGTCATGGACTGTAAAGTAAAGCTTATGAATCAAGACGGGGGAAAAAGCATGAGGCATTATTTTGTGTGTGTGTGTGTGTGTGTTTGTGTGTGTGTGTGTGTGTGTGTGTGTGTGTGTGTGTGTGTGTGGTGTGTATACAGTTTGCCTGAGCATACATCAAAATATAGAAAGGGTTCAGAATGGTCCTATTATTCTTTTATTTGTAAAATTACTACATCAAACTCTACAACAGAAGTATGTACAGATGTAACATACGTATTGTACATTTCATGTCTTTTCTCATCACTCTACAATAATAGTCACATTCTTTTACATAAACATGCTCAATGCTAGCTAACTATTTATATACGTAATAATAACTATTCATATCATTATTTAACCTAAAACCAATACATTTCATTTACATTTCTAGAATTTAGCAGCCACCCTTATCCAGAGTGGCTTATATTTTTATTTTATTGAGCAATTGAGGGTTAAGGGCCTTACTTAGTGGTCCAGCAGTGGCAGCTTTATGGACCTTGAATTCAAACTCATGACCCTCTTATCAGTAGTCCAATACCTTAACCACCGAGCTACCATATCCCACAATAAAGTAGCCAAGCTGACAATACCTCATATTTACACTCCAAGTAAAAAGAACTTAAACTATCTGCTTCACATTCTAGTAGAAAGATTGAGAAAATGTCTGAAGGGAATTTCTAATATAAATTGCTGTCTTCCTTACTGAAGGTATATGGCCTTAGTCATTGTTATCACAGTGCACTGTGGAAAAGAACACTATATAGTGCACTGAAAGTGTTTGGACCCCACTACAATATTAAAGACCTTGAAAATAGTACAATATAGTAAATGTTGTGGAATATCTATGAAACAAATAAATTCCTGTTATCCCATACATTATAGTGGTAACTCTTATTTTCATGTCTGTTGATGATAATAAGACAAAAAAAGGCAGTTGTGTTACTGAGAAAGCCCTCTGACATGAAGTGCCTGGAAATGTAAAAGACCAACTTTCCCTCCACTGACACTGGAGACTCTTTAGAAAAAGGCAAAATGTTTTCTCACAGAAAACTGTCCAATACCTGTCACTAAAAGTAAGTCTGATAGACTAGTAAGTAGTTACGTAAGAAGAAACAGTAACACATTAGAATACGTGTACCAATAAGCTATAATGGTAAAAACAAACCTGTGATTTGATTTGTAGCCAGCAATATTATCAGAGCTGATATTATAGAAAATGAATCAATACCAATCAAATCAAGTGTTCAGTAGAGCTGGTATATATGTTTTATTATTATTATTATTATTATTATTATTATTATTATTATTATTATTATTATTATTATTATTATTATTATTATTTATTCCTTTTTTTTGTTTGTTTTTGTTTTTTCCTACAGCAAATTTCTCTTAAATGGTTAACATTAGAGCAAAAGTTCTTTTTTTACAGTGTCACTAGTGTGTGCTCAGGGTTGAACAGCAGTGTTTTTATATTACACTAATGAAAATTCAATTCAACAAAAGGTGCAAGGCCATTAGGTGATCACTGCGTGTGTGTGTGTTAAGGTGTGATTGTTATTCTATTAGACAATGTGTCATATGTTTTTGGGGGTGTTTCCTGCCCCCTTCCTCTGGTGATAATTGATTCCCACTGCGCTCTGCTGATTGGTGTGAGGCCCCCTATGGGCCGGGAAAGGACTCAACAGCTGCCCATCTCTCACTCCCTCAACATGGAAAAGGATAAAATAAAATTGTGATTTTTAAAAAAAGATTTTACGGAGTCACTCAGTATCATAGACTGCATCCGATGATCTAAACTTATTTACACACATTCCCATGTACATATACATTATTAGGATGAACTGGAATGTTTGGGAGTAGCACATATAGCAGACACACACAGGCCACTGACACTCATGCAGAGAGGCGCAAGATGGCAGGGACAAATGTAGAGCAGATTGTCCTTCACAGAGGAAACCCAAGAGTGTGAGGGTTAGGGGGTGTTTGTTAAAGATAACTGTGTGGCGTGTGTTGTTATCTTAGACTGACTGCTTCTGCACTTGATGAGGTGAGAGCGGATTAAAGCAGAGGCTTAAATAGAGCACTTACTCTATGTTGAATTCTAGACAAAGTTTGAGTATACATAACTGCCTAGTGTTGTTCCAGAAAGACGCACAAACATAGGGCATTTAAAGGACCCTTGTGATGGATTACACTTAGCAAAGAAACAAAAACACCCTATGACCCTAAAGATGTCCCACCATGAAATAGTAGCTAGCATGATTACCTAATGTTGGCAATAAAACAGGCTTCACATCAAAACCTGAGAGAGTGACAAATTGAATAATAGAATTTAAAAAAATGAAAACCAGAAACCAGTTAACTTAAAAACAAAGTATTTACCTAACTGATATTACGCAAAACTAAATACGTCAGTTATCCTTTTCAGATGTTTTGTCCATTTAAATACATTACTTTTTGCAAAAAGAGTGCAATAAAGAGTAAATGTTGTATGTAAAGATTGAATTTGAGTAGTATACTGCACATGGCATAACAGATAATACAAATATTTCAGAGATCCATTGGATAGCGAATGAAAATGAGAATTAAGATGGAAACAGAGTTGTTAGATTTGTAGATTAGTTAGATTATATATATATATATATATTTAAAAAAGACCTTACATATCCTTATCCTCCCCTTTCAATTTAATCATAAAATATATTTTTTAAATAGTTCACAGACATGAATATGATTTTAATGTTGTGCCTAATATGTAAAAGATGTCTGTAAATTAATATTAAGAAAAGCAGGATCAGATTTGGATATATATCAAATATGGATTCAAAAAGAAAAAAAAACATATTTATTGACACAAATTGTAGAGCATCAAAAGATTATAATGTTAAATTTGAATCATCGTGTAAGTGATAAGTTTATTACACACATAGATTTAACATATACATTTCATTTTCTACTACAAAATACTGAAGTAACACATGCTCACTGGCACTACTGGGATTTATATTTAGTTTTTAGTGATAGTTATCATTTCAGGTCAAACTATTCTACCTGATCTCAGGCGTCTGCCTGTGCTTGAGAGACGTATGGGTAAATCTCTGATCTAATAATGCTTAATTACAAATTAATTGAGCATCAGCTGTAATGCGATCCTCCTTAACTAATTAACATAACATGCTTCTGATGAGTGGGAGTGGGAGGCAGTGTGTTGTGTTGTTAATTTAGAGAAAGGAGAGATGACAGATACAGGAGTAAAAGAGTGTAATATTTGTGTGTGTGTGTGTGTGTGTGTGTGTGTGTGTGTGTGTGTGTGTGTGTGTGTGTGTGTGTGTGTGTGTGTGTGTGTGTGTGTGTGTGTGTGTGTGTGTGTCTGTGTGTGTGTGTGTGTGTGTGTGAGGTTAAAGATTGGTAGTTCACTCTCTTGCTGCACTCTAACACCAGTAATTGGAGGTTTAAGTGACCATACAATCACACACCCAGACCTCCTGGATGAAACCACAAACTGCAATCTATCATTTTTAATTGCTGAGAAATGCATTAAAATAATAAAGCGCATTGTGAGCGTCCAGAGTGATGAATAGGTCCTGCTGCGTTTATCGCATTACCTGCACTCACAGAGATATTGCAAGCAGCATGTGCTGAGACACATGTGACTGTTATTCAATAACAAAAGTTGCATATTAAATTCCATCACAGCCCACAATGAATGTGTGACAGAGGGAGGGAGACAGAAGGAGAAGGGGGTCTCTTTCGTTTGGACTCCCTTTCATCATTCTTTTGGAGTGACACCGATCTTCAAGACCAAGCCCTTTATACAGTATACTGTATATATCTTTGTTTTTTCCCATTTGCTTCTTTGAGATAAGTGTTCAGAGTATATTTTAATAGGTGGATGGTGAAATGTAGCATTAAACCAGCTGTTTTCCTATTAATTCTCAGTTGAATTGACATGATTGCTAATTGCAGTGCTAATGATTTAGGCAATTATGTTTCTAAAGTGCAGAACAGAACCAGATCATGCCATTATTTTTCACTTTTATACTAATTTGGTTAATCAGTGTTAATTACGTAAGAAACTGTGGGATTATTGCCCTAAATTCATCACATATATTTATTTGTTTGATGCATTTTTCTTCCTTATACATTCCTAGCTGGATTATATATGTAAATATGCTGGACAATATCTATATGTTATACTTTTAAACATATGAACAACATTTACAATATTTTGCATGTTTTGTAATTTAATGAAAAGATTTTTGTAGTATATTCATTCATTACAAACAATAAGGCAAACACTGTACAAACAATTGTTATAAAAATACAAATAATTAATTACAGTTATAAAATGATACAGCACAAAGCACAATAAATACATTTATTACTGGCCAATTATTTCCTCCAAAATACAGACATTTCTTTCTAAAAAACAAACAAACAAAAAAACAAAAACAAAAACAAAACACATTTTGTTCTTTTGCATGTGAACTGATTTTTTTCTCCACATACAATTTAATATTTTAAAATAATGTGTTTTCACATATAAAGAAAAAAACAGAGACAAATCTCAGTCAAAAGACAAATGAACAAAAATGAAAAATATAAAAATTTAGAAATTAAAATTGCTACATTTAAATTCCAAATATAAATTATAAGTAATTCCCCAAAAGATAAATGTTTTATATCATTTACTTTTTTGTTCAGTTCACTTTACATTCTCATTGAGATCTGCAGTCATTTAATTGTCCTCCATATAATAAATACTCTGCAAAAAAATTAGGATATCTGCTAGACCTGAGAGTTTGGAAAGAAATAAACTGTAAAATCTTGAAATTGGCTGCTGTTGTTGGTGCCGATTCATTCAGGAAGTGACTGCAATCAATGTAAAATGTGTATATAAGTACTCACATGGACACTTTTTTTCATTCTTTTCTATAATCAGTGATTTAACTGCATCTGTGTCTTTTCCCCTGCTCACACCCTCTGATTGCTGCCATACAATGCGCTGATTGTCTCTCTTTCTGATCTTTTCTTCCATTTCTGCTTTGTTTTTCCCCCCTCACACACCGTTTCCACTGTCCTTTCATTATCTCCCCTTTCTTCCTCCAACTTTTTGTTGAAGAATATCACCTGAGGGCAAGACTTGCTGGAATTAGTATTTGTATATATATATATATATATATATATATATTTGTGTGTGTGTGTGTGTGTGTGTGTGTGTGTGTGTGTGTGTGTGTGTGTGTGTGTGTGTGTGTGTGTGTGTGTCTGTGTGTGTGTGGTATGTGTCCTGCATGTGTCTGCATCCACCACATTTATTTTCTTGATATTTTGATGACAAATGGTGATGATGGATAGCTTTGGAGAGCCCATTAAATATCTGTGTTATTGAAGAATGTCTTTGTGTGTGTGTGTGTATATGTGTGTGTGTGTGTGTGTGTGTGTGTGTGTGTGTGTGTGTGTGTGTGTGTGTGTGTGTGTGTGTGTGTGTGTGTGTCTTTGATAATTTGATGGTAAAGAGGCAGTGATGAATGGTTTTAATGTTGGGTGGGTCATCACACAGAGAGAGATGGAGAGAAAGGAGAGAGGTGTGAGGCAGTGAGATAGAAAAAAAAAAAAACATGAACAGATATAATGGAATGGGATAGAGATGTCAATGTGCCACTGAGAGAAAAAAATAGATTTGTAACTTCCAAAAGCTGTAGAAGTTCCACAGAAAATCCTTATCCTTTTCTATCAAAGGAATACTAACATTTTTGTCATCTTATGGTCAAAGTCAGGACTACAAGAAACACCTCAGATATAAATGTGACACAAATCTACAAAATACTATCAACAACAACAAAAAAATTAAAAATCATTATTTGTAAATTTTATAATACAATTTTTTTTTGTTTAGAAAAATGGAGAAGATATTTCGTGCCACTTCATTCTATAATACTAATGCTAGCATTCTGATTTCTGATAGCTAAGACTAATGCTAGTTCTTCAGAAACCACTCTGGTGATCTGATGAATTATCATTTTAATATTATACACAGCTTCATTGCTGTTTGAAGTTTTAATAAAATATTATCTAAAATATTAACCTTTATATTTTCATGTCATTTGTTTTAGAGTTTACCATCATACCATCATAACTTTCCTTGCTTGCAAGAATCCAGCTAGTCAACTAGCCAGCTAGCAAAAATTATAATAAATAATAAGAGACCTTCTTAAAATATGGCTTATTTTTTGCAACAGTGAAGAGAACCGTTCAGAAAATGAAAGACTTTTTAGTTAGTGCCTGCTCTAAAATCCACCAAACTTGAATGAGGATTAGTTTACATATCAAACAGTCAAATCATGTGAGTACTTTGAAAGTATAAAATACAGAGAATATAAAATACAGAGAACATTTTGATACAACTTTCAAATACATAATTCAAGAAAAGAAATCAAAAAGATTCAAATGTTACCTTTTTCAAAATAATCTTTGACAGATTTTTTTCTGGTCTTTTGTTCACTAAGAGACCATATTCAGCAACAGACCAAATGGCTGATAAAATATCACAGAGCCTTTTGAGTTAATATTTTAATTGTTGTATTGTAGCTTTGCTTTGCACAGTACTCTATATATTTGTAAAAAGAAAAAAAAAATAGCTTTTATGCTCATACGGCTTTATACAGAATGTAGGTTTAGCTAATACCACATCATACACTGATTAAAACACAGCTGATGTACAATTTCACATTTTAGTTCAGACAAACAGCAGTAAAACTGCTATTAACTGCAGTATTCAGTTTAAAAGGCAAAGGCAAAATATAATATATTTGATTGATTTTTTTATTGATTTTTATTCACTGTCATACAACATGTTACATATATTTCTTTATAATATTATATTATATTATATTATAATTATAATCATAATCATGATTATAATTATATATAATTTTTCAGTCTTCATATATTATTCACATTATTGTTGTAATTCCCCCACTGGCCTGTAGAGGGCACAAAACAGCACGAAAAATTCTGTTAGTGTCTTACAGTCTGTGTCCTTGTCGCAGCAACAGCCAGGCCTTGTCTGGTTACAGTCAGATGCACTTTCTTCAAGTAGTTTTTTCCAGTAGCCCCTCAACCCTTTTTGTTTTATTATTTATATTTTATTTCAGCTGGTCCAGTAAAACTCAAAAGAAAGTCTTTCTTCAGAGCTTTTGTCTCCACGAAGCTTTCAGAGGACCAAATGTTTCATCAGACTGTGGCAGACAACCCCTCCTGAAGATAACAGAAAGACAATTAATCTCCCTTTTGCAGTTAAGGATTTCTAAATCTCTTTTGTATTTATGTATTTCATATTCTTTTCCTCTTTAACTACCTGCTTCACAGTAGAGGGCTGTAAGAAACTGGGAAGAAATAGAGACAGCTTCCGGATTTGTTCAAAAGATTAAGTTCTGGCAGGAAGAAATAAACAAGGATAGATAAATGATAATTGAACATTAGACCCTTTCAAGAAATAAACATTGTATTCATTGAGCAAAATTAAATACAATTAAAAAAAGGTCCCTTTTTTATTGTGTATTTAAATTGTTGTCCATTGGTTATGTGTCTCCAATACCTGCTTGTGGCCATTGGACAGGACAGTGACGAAGCTGAGAGATGTCCCGTTGCTCCCGTCTCTCTTTCCTTTGCTCATGTCCTGCAGCATGACACAGGATCCAGGTATAAACTCTGCCCTGCTGCTGGAAGGTGTAAGTCCATTTAACAGCCCTGCCTCTAGCACAGTAGTAGGTGTTCCTGTTGGTGTGTTAACACCCCTCCAGCCACATAACAGTCTGCCATAAGCAGACCTAAAGTCTCTGTTGAGTGCGGCATAAAGGAATGGGTTTAGCGTAGAGTTAGCGTAGCCTAGCCATAGCACCACTGAGTATAGCGTGCGTGGAGGATCTGTTTCTTTTCGTATACCCATAATGGTGAAAAATGTAAAATATGGAAACCAGCAAACTACAAAAGCACCCAGCACGACCGCTAATCTCACCGCAGCTTTGTGTTCACGTAGTGCCAACACTGACACTCCTGATAATGAAGACATGGCAGTTGAAGAGCAAGATCGATGTACGGAAAGGATTTTCTTTGCCTGGGCCCGTGCAATGCGGAACACTCGGTAATAAGTCCAGCACATTGCCACTAGGGGGAGATAAAATGTCGCTACTGAATCCACTAGCACATATGTGGGATTTAGCTCAAAGCGGCAGTCTCCAGCAGGGTCATCCTTACCATGATTCTGCACCGTTTGGTCCACTGTGTTCCAGCCGAGGTGTATGGGAACAAACGAGACACCAATGGACACCAGCCAGATTACTGCTAATGAAGTGCCAACATGCCAGGGCAGCACCAGCATAGGGTATCGTAACGGCACTGTGACTGCAATGTAGCGGTCTATGCTAATGGCCAGGAGGTTAAGAATAGAAGCAGTGCTCAACATGACGTCCATTGAAATGTAGACGTTGCAGAAGTGAGCTCCCAGTGGCCAATCCCCAGTTACCTCAATGAGAGTGGAGAAAGGGAGGACTAGAACCCCAAGCAGTAGGTCGGTGATGGCAAGTGACACGATAAAGCAGTTGGTGACGCTGCGCATGCGCCTGGTTGCGCAAACAGCCAGACACACCAGCACATTTCCACACACAGTTAGCAAGATGAGGAAGGAGAGAATCACACCTAATCCTATCTGATACCACATTTTGATACTGAATCAGTGTATGTAAGCAGGAGAACATTAGCAAGGCTGTCTTAATTGGGATATTCGATCATTTTTAGGTGGATAGCATTGTGTTAGAATTGTTACTGAAAATGTATCTGGAAGTCCACTGTTTGACCTTTCACAGATGAATCCTTGTTTGGGGCTGAACGAGTCCAATTTATACGTCATATTTGAATCTGCCGCCCTCTTCTGGTGAGCATCGTCAGTGCATCATATTTTTTTCCTTTCTGCTCCTACAGATGAAAGAAGAGAGCTGGATTTAGGTGGCCCATATAACAATATACTGTATAGGTATTTTGATGAAAAATGTCTCAATAAGCTTTATCAAGATAATATTCAAATTCTTCTGCATGCTTACTCTATGAATAATACCGTGATTGTTTTGACTTATTTTTTGTTTGCTGAAAACTGAAATTGATTCCAAATTTGGAATGATTTATAAAGTATGATTTTTTTAAATTATTAAAATTGTTAATTTATTGATTCATTTATCTTCAGTAAACACTTTATCCAGGAGAGGATCATGCTGGATCAGCAATCTGTCATGGGAACAGAAGGTTGTTTCATTTCACTCTGCAATGTATCAGCTGTATATGATAAGCTTCTTGACTTGACTTTTGTCTTGAATACACCATAAACGGGACACCTAATATTGTGGTCTGACTGTAAAATATTTTTTATTTATTCACCTATGTGGGAAAATTCCCTAAGATGAACAATAATTTGTTTTACTTCCTCTTTTGTGCATACATAAAAGTTCACTTCCCTGTGATAAAACCTATAGACTGGTTCTGGAAAAATGTTTAACAATGATATCATGATGAAAAGGTGTGTGTGTGTGTGTGTGTGTGTGTGTGTGTGTGTGTGTGTGTGTGTGTGTGTGTGTGTGTGTGTGTGTGTGTGTGTGTGTGTGTGTTTACATAAAAGAGGGAGAGGGGGTGGGAGCTTGTGTGATAATGTGTTTGAGGTCAGTGTTGTGTATTTACTCTGACTGTCAGTAGATCTTAATGGAAGTTTGGCTACAGGACTGTGGAGTTAACAGCTGATATTTTCAGTCTAATCTCCCAAACCCTCTTCCACACACTACAAACTGAGATAAAGAATGAAAGAGCCTGTGTTTGTGTGGGTGTGTATGTGTGTGTTGGAACAGTGCTGCTATACTCTCCTTGCCCATAGAGGACATCAGGATAAAAGAAATAATGTTTCTTATCAATATTATTTCCACATAGCTTTGACTTTTTTCACTGCAAACACACACACACACACACACACACACACACACACACACACACACACACACACACACACACACACACACACACACACACACACACACACACACACACATTCTTTAACAGTAATTAATAGCCTTAGTAAATTTAGTTTATAAATATATTTAAAACAAACACACAAACTCTGCTAGAAACTTTTGGCTGTGGTTTGCGCCCAGTAAACCCTCACCATATCTGGGCAGCCCCCCTCCTTTTCTCCCCTATAAGGAGCCTTTCCCACCACTGTGTGTATGTGTGTGTGTGTGTGTGTGTGTGTGTGTGTGTGTGTGTGTGTGTGTGTGTGTGTAAGAGAGAGAGAAAGAGCTCTCTCTCTCTCTCTCTCTCTCTCTCTCTCTCTCTCTCTCTCTCTCTCACACACACACACACACACACACACACACACACACACACACACACACACACACACACACACACACACACACACACACACACACACACACACACACACACACACACAATTTAGAACAATATAAAATATACTGGTTTTGCTAAAAAAAATGCTAGAGAGAAGATCTGTAGTAAATAAAGGAATACTTAAAAAAAATAAATAAAAATGAGACTTTTATATCTGTTACTAAATGAGTAACAATTTCACTATAAAAGCATTTATACACTTTACACAAAATACTCACCAAAGTGCATCATATCAAAGAACATATCCAATTAAGTCAGTTCACTGGACCAGAAGCTAGCTACAGAGAATCTTTGTATATTTTAACTTATGCTTTACTATGGTGTCTTATAGTATCTACATTTATTATATTCTTGACTGGGGTACATACGTTTAATTATATTATATAGGTTTTGTTATTTGTCTTAAAGAAATACCTCAGTAGTCATTTTTTGCAGAATAGCCATTCTTTTCTTTTGCTCCATAAATGGTTCGATTTTGTGACGCTCATGTTTCCCACTGATCATGTTTTATTAATTTATACTGAATCAGTTACAGCACATAATCAGGAAGTACCAGGAAATGCTCAGTAGTTTTAATATAATCAGCTTGAAAAATATCAGCTTCTTGAGCCAAGCAGATGAAACTAGATCCGTAGAGTAAATGATAAAAAATGTCGTCTGTGCTACGTAGTGCCGTAAAGGGCCTCTGTCGTATAAGTAAGCTTTTGTTTAGCTTTGAGCTGACAGGTTATTCTAAGCCCAAGCAATTTGAGAGATCATCTCATGGGTAGGAGGTCATTTCATCTTCAAAATGAGTGCAAGCTCCCATACACAACTCGCATTTAATAAATCTGTTGTCTTAAGATGTGACAGGCTGATGGTTATAATTTATGGGAATGGTTATGGGAAGCAATGTAATAGATGATTTGAAGTAAGCATACGAATGAAAGTGTTTCCTAAATCCCCTTCCTTCTCATGATGTACTAAAAACAGCTGAGAGACCCAGACTGTTCTCATCTCTGATACACACGCTGACCTCACCCGTCTCAGCCACTTCAGAGTTTGAAAAATTACCCAGTGGCTTTGGAAAGGACAGGCAATATGAAAAGAAAAAAAAAGAAAGAAGGCTAAAATGAAATTTGTCACATATACAGTATATTACAGTAACATGAAATGCTTTTCTTCACATATCCCTGCTTTTTGAGAGGTTTGAGCATAAGGTCAGCCAGGATACAGTGCCCCTGGAGCAGAGAGGGTTAAGGAGGCTCTAGGGTCCAACAGTGGCAGCTTGATAGTGCTGGTGCTTGGAGCAAACAAAATGAAACAGCAAAGCCTTGGCTTTTTGTACCATCAGTGCATTTTTTAAAATAAAAAGAAGCCTTTTAGAAAGATACCTATTCAAATATTAAGTGTATAAATATCTGAGCAGAGAGCCTCATCTACAGACAGAAGCAGTGAATGCTGAATTACCGATCAGAAGATCATGAGTTCAAGATCAAGATGAATGTCATGTGTTTAAAATCCCAGCACTGCAAAGTTACCTATTATTGACTAAGACTTTAAGTCACTCTGGAGTCAGAGAAATGCCATAAATGTAAATGTAGAGAATCCAATTTATATTTTGCCATTATAAGACACTGTTAGGAATGCACTGATTTATTCAGAAACCTTATAGACATATAGACATTTAGTTACAGGAAAGTAAGCATTGGTAAGGTCTGCTCCAAGATCACAGGAGTCCAAAAAAAAAACAATCTATGTTCTCTCGGGAAGAAACAAGTGGTCCAGAGAGAAGAAGGAACAATAAAAAAGCCTGACTATGTGCCTGCCCAGAAAATTAAAGGAAATGCTAATTACTTTATTCCTTCTGCTACCAAGCTACTAAATGCTGACAGTAATCTACCTGAACACTCAGCTGTTGATCTGTGCACTGGTCACTGGCATGTTGACGTTAATACTGATGCCTGCTTGCTGATGTTGATTTGTGTATCTAATTTTTTGATTTTTTCTAATTTTGATTTTTTTTAACTATTCTATTAATGGAATTAATAAAGTATCTGATTCTGAATAATCATCAATGGAGCAGTGTGATGTATCTGGACAAGAGAAGTTACTGTTAAACACTGAAGTTGGTTATTTTATAATAAAAGCATGTCCCAAACTGTTTAAATTTTATTACACAACAGAAATTTGCTAACAGTTTTTTATATTCATCAATGACATACTTTTTTTAGTTTTAGACGCTGTGAGATGTCGACATTTCCTGCTCTGACTTACAGTCTAACACTTGTTCCCTTGCCAGCATCTCTTCCATTTGTTTCTCTCTCAGGAAAATTATGTTATATAATAAACCAAAAAAATGAAGACCTGAAAAAATAAGTGTTGTTTTTTTTTTATGTAAAATACATTCACCACCCACTTCTTTAAGTACACCCGTACACTTGCTCAATCATGTAATTATATAATCAGTGCAGTGCATAAAATCACAGAGCTTCATAATAATCATTAAAATAGAGGAAAAATGTGATTTGAGTAACCAGACAGTCTGGTTTTATTATTTCACAAACTGCTAATCTTCTGGGATTTTCATACATAACAGTCTCTAGAGGTCAGAGGAGAATAGTCAGATTACTGTGAGTTGACAGGAAGTTTAGACTAACTCACATTTAACCACTTAAACCAAGTGTGACAGACAGAAAAGTATCTCAGAAAAGAATGCACAACATGTTGAACCTTAAGGTGAATAGGCTACAGCAGCAAATAACCACATCAGTTTCAGCCAAGAACAGAAATCTCACAGAGAAGAGGATCACTGAAACCAGATAAAGACTAAGTTCTGTATTTTTCTTTTTAATCAGAAACTATTAATTGCACAAATGTGAAAGTGTACAGATGTCCCTACTAAAGTTGTCACCGAGTGTATATAAATGTTCCTGTAACATTTAAGATACAGAAATGTTAATGGAAACGTTTCTGTTATGTTTTTTTGTGCCGTGATTGGAACAATATTGTGAAGAACAGAGCAGAATAAAGTATAGAATTTTTACAGAACATTAATCATGTCGTAACTTTACAAAAAGATTTCATGTGACTTAAATAAATCCTTTTCTGATATTTCTCATCTGTTTCACTTTTTATTGTTATCTAAAAAAAAGGTCCGATTCTATTTTTTTCACAACACTTTGACTATCTCTCACTTTTCCTTAAAGTCTAAACACACCGAATGTGATTCAGAGCACATTCACCAAGCAGCAACGTGACAGTAGTCTCTCCAAGAGTCTGTTATGATCCGGGAGCTAAATGACTTAGATAGACAGCTTAATATGAACTGAGTGTTCAGTGATTGAGTCACTGAGAGCTCCAGCTAAAAATAAACCTAACAGCTTTATGAAGGGAAAAAAGAAGAAAAGCTCTTAGACTGTGTATAGGGGTATACTGTAGAAGCAGATGCAATCAAAATCTGCCACTTTAGCCCTTTACTTGTGTTGGTAGCATTTAAGTGAATGAAAGTCCATTGATTGAGAAAAATAGCATAAAAGTCTGGTCCAATAAGTTTTTTTTCTCTTCAACTCTGTTTGATTTCAGATAAATCAGGTTACACCTTTAAAATGATTTACTACCATTCATTGTTTGACATCATTTAATTCTGATCAACATAATGCAACAAAATACATGAATGCACTTGGAAGGAATAAGAAAGCAGAGAAAAATCTGTTAAAAGACAAAATTAGAGAAGATTAAAAACCCAGAATCATCAGCTAAACTCAACTAAAACATGCCTTCTGGCCTTAAATGGGAGCATACATATAAAAGTAAAAAAAAAGTGACTGTCTTTAGTCTCATCTCTCTTTTGTTTCTGCTGAGGTTGAAAGCTGAGGTTGACAGATGTACGTGCAAAAGGGGAGAAATAGAGTTTCAGACCCACAGCTTGAGCGCCAGTTTGATGCGCACTTCCTACCGTATATGACTATTCTGTAGAAATGCGGCTTTTCATACTGCGGACGTGAGATTTAATGCTTGCGTTTGTTTGTGCAAAGGGGTGAATGCATTGTTTTGTCAATTTTAACCTCGTTATTTGGAAAACACCATTGATTTCAATCCATATTCCAGATATGAAGCCTTTCTGCTGTACAGTAGATCAGAAACACCCATGTCATCAAGCTCTCCTATTAGAGCACTCTGGTGTTATGCTGGTTGATAAATACATTCATACATTCACATGCAATGAAATATTTATGTACTGTATTGTGTTTTTAGTGCCCTTTTTTTTTGTATACTTTTAGTCATAAATTATTTTAGGTGTGTCAGTAGCCACGTTGCCCAGAGTAGTGCAATAGAAAATTTCAGTGAAAACTTACAGATTTTCTTAGAAAACCACATAACTGTAAACCAAGACAAAAACTGGTCACAGAATATATATTCTGTATAAATCTTCTATAAAAAATCTTTTTTCTCAATAAAAGTAAAATTATTCAATTAACTCTTTTCCTAAGAGTATACAAACCAGCCGCTGCAGGTTTAGCTTCATGGTGCATTTAATTTAAAAATCCCATCTGGACAGAAAAAACATCTTACACTAATTAAGCTCTCTATTAGCTCTATATTATTATTATTATTATGTGCTAATGTTATGCTAACTCAAGCAGAGCTTTAAATCCTCTGAGTGTGCTTGAAAATGCTCTCACATTTATTAACTACTTATTTGATTAGAGTCCAGGTAGATCTGGAGCCTATTCTGGGAACACTGGGAACAAGACTGGGCGCACACACAAACACACACACACACACACACACACACACACACACACACACACACACACACACACACACACACACACACACACACACACACACACACACCCACCCATTCACACCAAGGGGTAATTTAGCATAACCAATTGGATTAGAGTTTATATCCTCAATTAATTTCTCCATCACTGCCTTTCCTTCTTCTCTTTTCTCTCTACATTTCCTCTTTGTCTATTTCAAGTCATGGTGATGGTCTTCTCATGGTAATGAGTCATGGTCTTCTCCTGCTAATGTCACTTCATAAGGAAATCATTCGATATTTGACAGTAAGTCTAAATTTGCCTTTGTAGTCTCTGATCAATATGTGACAATACAGTATGTATCTTTGTTCAGATTCTAGATTAGAGAGGGACTATTTGAAGGATCGTCTTTAAAAGAAAATAATCTTGCTATTCAATTATTCATTCACTGGTTTACAACAATAAATACTTTTTTACACACTTGTAGTTTGTCTTTTTTTTTTTTTTTTAATAATAATTGATTTAGAATTTTTTTGTTGTTTGATTGTTACACTTTTTGTAGTGATCCATCCATTTGAATGTACAGACTTTAAAAATACAGTATATTCCTTCTTTCTTTTCTCTCTTGTCACTATTTTCTCACATACTCTTAATCATGCTTAGGTGGACATTGTACTTTCCCTGTCCTTAAATACATTACCTACTGCATTTTACAAAGCTGCTTGCTGAGGCATACAATTCTGCACTTTCTCTCTCTCTCTCTCTCTCTCTCTCTCTCTCTCTCTCTCTCTCTCTCTCTCTCTCTCTCTCTCTCTCTCTCTCACACACACACACACACACACACACACACACACACACACACACACACACACACACACACACACACACACACACACACAACTGAAACGCTTTGTATAATTAAGACTGATCTCTATCGTCTAGTTTCCAAGCTTGCACATACACATATAAACTTGTACACAAATGCGCACACACATGCTGCTAACATTAAAGCAGTTCAGCTGAAAAAAGAGGAAGGTGAACGAGTGTCACTAACAAAATACACTTTCCGTTTGCTTTACACATCTGCCTTATTTCATAACCTTTCTCAGGGTTTTGATCATCTATCCCTGAACTTCTGCTACTCTTTTTGAGGTCCAGCTTCTGCAGTCCTTTCTATAATCCCCTTTAATCAATAAAGCATGAATTTAGAAGTAGCATAGACTTACTTTAAGTGACCTCCAATTCTGTGATGTCCTCTCTCCCCTTCTCACACACACACACACACTCTCTCTCTCTCACTCCACTCTCTCGCTCTCCCACATACTCAGCACACGTCTTCTCTTAGCCAATCACATAGCTAAATGGGTTCTTTTCAAGTAGGCGTGCTTCTTTCTTAATGCATGTGTGCGTATGTAAGCAAACTCTGTCTATGTGTGTAACTGTGGCTGCCTAGTCTCGACTCCCTGTCTGTAATCTTGTATGAGTAAGTCATCATGGGTCCCTTTTTCCAAGGTATGACCCATCATTTTTGTTCTTTTCTTTGCTTTTTTTCAGCAGATAAAATTACTCTAATAGGACAAGGTCCATCTGGAACAACAACAACAAAATTCTTTTTATCCTTAGTCTCTCAGAGCGTTTTAGCTCATGGGATTTTCATTGCTTTTGACCATAAAAGAATATAATTGATGTTGATGTTTAGACTAACCACAGTGTAGAAACAGCTGATAGTTATGCTGTCAGCTGTGACATCGATGCTGTTAATATTTTCTTATTATTAGATGCTGTACAGCCCCACATAGACAAGCACAATTCTCACTGTCCTCCTCTTAATTTAAATTTGACCAATGACAGACAAAAGCTGCTTGTTTTGCAATCAGGATCAAAATGACCAAAGATGATAGAAGCCTTTATTTTGTCACATATACATTATGGTTTTGGTTTATGGTTTATACATTATGGTTTTCAACCTTGAAGGTTTGGGGGCAGAGCACATGGTCAGCCTGATAATGCACCCCTGGAGCAGAGAGAGTTAAGGGCCATGATCAAGGGCCCAGCAGTAGCAGCTTGGCAGTGCTGGGGCTTGAACTCCAGTCAACAACCCAGAGCCTATAAATCTTCTGCTTATTTATTATTTTCCTTTTCTCTGTAATGTTTACTTGATCCCTGCTTTATGTCATGGTGGAGATTCTATGATGCCACAAGCTGTCATAACAGTTTACATCTAATCATGCAGCAAGTGTCATATTATTTGTAACTGTCACAATACATAGTGCCATATTTGATGTCACGACAGCTGTTTTGACAACCATTACAATGCTGTACAAAATACTGTAAAGTTGGATGAATACACAATTTCTCCGGATGGTGTACGTTCCATAATGTTGCTTGTTTTTCGTTCTTGTTTATCTCTCTGGTGTCTTGCTTTGTTTGTGTAGAATTTACATTTCTTTCCCATGCACTGAAGCTAAATTTCCTTTCTGCTTTAATCCACTTTTGAGAGTGAATAAAACATTACTTATAATTATTGTCATATATTGTAATCTTCTTGTAGCATTCATTTTTAATGCTCTGTGCTTTATGAAGAAATCCTTTGTGCTTAAATCCATGCTATTTTTATTTCCATTTTGGAAATGTATAAAGTAGTATTCACACAGATTTCCTCTTTTACTATAAGTATCGAACAACACATTACACAGTTGTGGAATATGCATGAAACAATTTCCTTCCACTTACTTGTACCACATTATACTGTAACGGAAGTTCTTCACTCTCCAGCCTCTTTTCACTCATTACTCTCCAGCCTCTCTTCACTCTCCACTCTCCAGCCTCTCTTCACTCTTCACTTTAGAGCCTCTCTTTTCTCTCCAGCCTCTCTTCACTCTTCACTCTCCAGCCTCTCTTCACTCTTCACTTTAGAGCCTTTCTTCACTCTTCACTCTCCTGCCTCTCTTCACTCTTCTCTCTCCATCCTCTCTTCACTCTCCTGCCTCTCTTCACTCTTCACTCTTCACCCCTTAGCCTCTCTTCACTCTTCACCCCTTAGCCTCTCTTCACTCTTCACCCCTTAGCCTCTCTTCACTCTTCACTTTAGAGCCTCTCTTTTCTCTCCAGCCTCTCTTCACTCTTCACTCTCCTGCCTCTCTTCACTCTTCACTCTCCAGCCTCTCTTCACTCTTCACTCTCCAGCCTCTCTTCACTCTTCACTCTCCAGCCTCTCTTCACTCTTCAATTTCGAGCCTCTCTTTTCTCTCCCAAGCCTTTCTTCACTCTTCTCTCTCCAGCATCCCTTCACTCTTCTCTTTAAATCCTCTCTTCACTTTTTAGAGCCTCTCTTCACTCTTCACTCTCCAGTCTCTCTTCTTTCTCTCATGTGAAATTAATAATACAAAGAAAGGATCATTTCATTTTAGAATTAAGGCTTTCTTGTGGTGAACTTAAAGGAGCAGCTTTAACTGTAACAAATACTGTAGACTCATTCCATGACTGTTAAATAAATGTTTAATATCTTCTCACAGAAAATGTAATTAAAATTATTGCTAAATCAAATTACTGAAAATGTGTCAAATGCCTGTCAATGAGTTGCTATAGCAACCTGCTGAACAAGCATGCTAATACAAACCTGTGATTTAATTGCAATCCTATGAGAGTAATTCTATTAGAAAATTAATCAACAGGCAATATTACTTTATAACAACATGTTCATCATACGGAATTTTCAATTTATCCAATAAATTTGGAGAATTCATCAATGCTGTTCTATAAAATATTTTTTAAGCACATGATCATCATTATATCCTAAAGCATATAATACATAAAGGATGCATTGCCGGACGTGTAATATCGGCTACAGCAACATCTAACATCATGTCATCATTATAATGACTCAGTGCTCAAGTACACTTATTCATCTCTACCCTACCCACCAATACAAAGTGTTAGAGAAGAGAAAACCACAGAGAGATGAAGGATAGGTTGTGAAATAATGCAGATGTGTGAAATCAAAAGGAAATATGAAATCATTTATTTTACATTTCTTTGCTTTAAAATGCAAATAATTGTTAACCAAATATAATATGTAAATGAGAAATTTAAAATATAAAAGATATAAAATAAAATTAAGCAAACAAATCAGTTGAAAGACAACCAATGAGTGTTATTTTTTTATTTATTTATTTATAGTAGGAGAAAAACATTCATTTATTCATTCATTCATTCATTCATTCATTCATTCATTCATTCATTCATTTTCTACCGCTTATCCGAACTTCTCGGGTCACGGGGAGCCTGTGCCTATCTCAGGCGTCATCGGGCATCGAGGCAGGATACACCCTGGATGAAGTGCCAACCCATCGCAGGGCACACACACACTCTCATTCACTCACACATTACGGACAATTTTCCAGAGGTGCCAATGAACCTACCATGCATGTCTTTGGACCGGGGGAGGAAACCGGAGTACCCTGAGGAAACCCCCAAGGCACAGGGAGAACAAGCAAACGCCACACACACAAGGCGGAGGTGGGAATCGAACCCCCAACCATGGAGGTGTGAGGCAAACGTGCTAACCACTAAGCCACCGTGCCCTCCCCCCAGGAGAAAAACAGAGATACAAAAAGAATACAAAAAATCCAATGTTTGACCTTCAAGGCTTTGTAAGTTAGTAGAGTAACAATAACATTCATTAATTTATTAATTTTCTACCACTTATCCGAACTTCTGGGGTCACGGGGAGCCTGTGCCTATCTCAGGTGTCATCGGGCATCAAGGCAGGATGCACCCTGGACGGAGCGCCAGCCCATCTCAGGGCACACACACTCTCATTCACTCATGCAATCACACACTATGGACAATTTTCCAGAGATGCCAGTCAACCTACAATGCATGTCTTTGGACCGGGGGAGGAAACCCCCGAGGCACGGGGTAACAATAACAATTACAGTAAAATAATTCATTTCGCTTATCGCTTATTCATTGTGTCCAGTGTAGTTTCTGTCTGTAAGAGTTGTTTTGTTAAGGTGTAATCTTAAAATGAATAGACGAAGTGATGATACTACATCTCTTCAGTCTCTTAGGATCCTCAAACCATTTCACTGTCTACTGGTCTTTAGTACTGAAGGTACTGTACACACATGTCTTTAGTAGTGAAAGGTACACATGCACACAAACACACACACACACACACACACACACACACACACACACACACACACACACACACACACACACACACACACACACACACGCACACACAGAAGTAAGCTCCTCCCATTTTTCTCCTTGTGGCTTTTGCTTAATGTTCTACAGATATTACTGATGTTTATCACGATTAAACATCTGCTTTCACGGTAAGGTCACTTTGACCGTGTGAACGGAAATGTACATGCAGAAATACGTAAAACACACGTCAGTACTATACTATATAATCATAACAGGTTTTTGGGTCTCAATTAAAATACCTGGTGGAACTTTAATCATTTAATTTTATTTTAAGTCAGGTTTGTTCAATACTCTTCCAGATCTTTATGATCTAGAACATGCTCTGGTTCTTTTAAGATAAAGTTAAATAATATATTCTTTGTTTTGCATTTTGTGTTGTTTACATGTGTTTCTGACAGACTAATCTAATTTCATATTGGTATTAATATAAAAAGGGAATACAGCTTGCCATCTCTGTTAAATAGAAAGCCTACTTTCAGGAGATGCAGAATTTATCAATCATCAAGCATTCTTCTTTACAGGATTTCTCTCCACAGCAGACTTTTAGCCTGTTCAGTCCTTTATCATTAAAAGGATCATGCAACATCGCGTGGCGGTTGGGGACAGTGCCTCTGGACTGGCAGACTGGGATGGTGGTCCCTCTGTTTAAGAAGGGGGACCGAAGGATGTGTTCCAGCTACAGGGGGATCACACTCAGCCTCCCTGGAAAAGTCTATGCCAGTGTACTGGAGAGGAGAATTCGGCCGATAGTAGAACCTCGGATTCAGGAGGAACAATGTGGGACAACCAGGTTGCTGGAGGGTTCATGGGAGTTTGCCCAACCAGTCCACATGTGCTTTGTGGATCTGGAGAAGGCATTCGACTGTGTCCCTCGTGGTGACCTGTGGGGAGTGCTCTGGGAGTATGGGGTCCGGGGCCCTCTGCTAAGGGCTGTCCGGCCCCTATATGACCAGATCAGGAGTTTGGTTCGCATTGCCGGCAGTAAGTCAGACTTGTTCCCGGTGCATGTTGGACTCCGGCAGGGCTGCCCTTTGTCACCGGTCCTGTTCATTACTTATATGAACAGAATATCTAGGAGCAGTTGGGGGCCGGAGGGAGTCCAGTTTGGGGACCACAGGATTTCGTCTCTGCTTTTTGCAGATGATGTTGTCCTGTTGGCGTCTTCAAATCAGGACCTTTAGCTTGCACTGGGATGGTTTGCAGCCGAGTGTGAAGCGGCGGGGATGAGAATCAATACCTCCAAGTCCGAGGCCATGGTTCTCAGCTGGAAAAGGGTGGCTTGCCCCCTTCAGCTTGGTGGAGAGCTCCTGCCTCAAGTGGAGGAGTTTAAGTATCTCTGCTATCACTGCAGAAGATACACCGATCCGCCTGTCGATCTCCCGCTCCATCCTTCCCTCACTCGTGAACAGAAACATATTTCAACACATATTCTCCAGCTAGTACAAATCAGGGTCTAGGTAAGCCCTGTTAGAAAGGAGTTAGTACCTTTTAATATTTCTTGTGTGCTCAGTGGATCGGTGTATCTTCTGCAGTGATGCGGTCGATGATACCGATCTGTTGTGGTGAAGAAAGAGCTGAGCCGTAAGGCGAAGCTCTCTATTTACCTGTCGATCTACGTTCCTACCCTCACCTATGGTCATGAGCTTTGGGTCATGACCGAAAGGTCAAGATCCCGGATACAGGTGGCCGAAATGAGTTTCCTCTGCAGGGTGGCTGGGCGCTCCGTTAGAGATAGGGTGAGGAGCTCAGTCACTCGGGAGGAGCCGCTGCTCCTCCACATCGAGAGGGGTCAGCCGAGCTGGCTCGGGCATCTGTTTCAGATGCCTCCTGGACGCCTCCCTGGGGAGGTTTTCCGGTCATGTCCGGCCATACAACCTCTCCAACTGAGCCAGAATGAAGCTGTAGCTTGTTTTCATTTTCTTCTTGTTTTCTGGTGTCACACCTTTTTTGTGATTATTATACTGTCTTTCTGCCTTCAGGATTTGCTACAGATTCAAAACACCAATCCTTGCCTACAAAGCCACCCATCACTTCCCAGAGAGCACGTACCACATCCCAATTATGTACCGTACAGCCTTCTCCTTACTGACTTGACTGAACCCACCATCCCTCAACATACAAAAAAGATGCAAAAAAAACATATAGCATGGATCTTCCTTGTAATTAACATCCCCTGGCTGGCCAAGCAACTGACTCACTGGCGGTCTTCAGATGATGAATGAAAACCGCCATCTTCATTAAACACTAAATATGGAGCACAGACAGAGCACACAAGAAATATTAAAAGGTACTAACTCCTTTCTAACAGGGCTTACCTAGACCCTGATTTGTACTAGCTGGAGAATATGTGTTGAAATATGTTTCAATAGACACTGACAGCACTTCTGTAATTCATTTTAAGAGTCAAGATCCACGAAAGCTTGGTTAAAGCATGGACATTTTTGTTTAAGGCTTTCTTTACAGTTGAATCAGTTAAGTCATTGTATGTGGAAAGCCATGTGACAAAAACTTCAATCACCAAAGAAACATAATTTCCATGAAGTATCACAAGTCTGACAAGTCTTACTCAGCAGAGCACATGCCCGACTCTTAAATATAAACGTACCAATCAGTGTCTACTATGAATAGAACCAAACCTGCTGTTATTGCCACTTAAAATGTCTTTATATATGGTGATGGCTGCAGAATCACACAGCAGTCTCTAATGCGTCATAACAGTGGCATAAAATTAAATTTATTTTGGGAATCATTTAGAAATTCAATAAATATCTTTATGCAATCTGTACAATTCGATGCTCTGGGAATTTGGCTGGATTACAAACAGCAGTCGAAGCTATTGTACCTTTTAGGCCGGCAACAGGTTGAGATTGTGTGACTGGTGTGTGTGTAGGAACAATTTAATTTAACGGTTTTGACGATGTTTGTTTAATTTTCATTACTTGAGTTTATGTATATTTAGAGAAACTGAACGTTGATTTATGCAAATTTTATTTTTATTTAATATTGCAAATATATATTTGCTTTGTTTTATTCTATCTTAGTATGTGTTGTAAATCAATATTGTTAATTGTTATTCACTTGTCATAATTATATTGGCCTTTGCGAATACTTGCTTTGTCAAAGCCAACATCAAAGTTTGTTTGCGACAAACTTTACAAATCTAGTTGATTTTAGTTTAGCGTATTGTAATATTATTATCTGTATTTTATTGGGAGAAACAGTTAAGTGAGTGTAGGGTAGGGTCATTACATATAGATCATTACATATACATATAGGTTTTATGGTAGATAATCACCAAAATGTGTTTGTTATTAAAAGGATAGGATCATAAATGTATTTGATCATGAAGGCGTGATATATTAGTGTTGACCTTTCTGTAGTATAGTCAGTGCTGTTATATATTCATGTAGTTTCTCTAATCAGCTGACGTTTTCCTAAGTGCTTGGTTATGTAAAGTAAGTTTTTTCATTTGTAGTAGTATTTATTCTCCCATTTTATGGAACATTACTTAGTGAAGTATCAAATACCACTACCAAAGTTTACAACAACAATTAGCAGTTGGCTCAACAGAAAAATATAGAGACTGTACCTTGAATCCAAAGATCATTAGTTAGAATCCCTATAAACCACATATGTGAGATCATGCATGTGGATCACGCTTTCCTCTCAGTGTGTTAAATCATATGTTGCATGAGCAGCAGTCCGAAAAGAAGAGGGTCATCGGGGTTCATTTGCCTTATAAGAAGCATGTGTTGGCCTTCACCCTCCTTGCTAGTAGCTGTCGTGTAATAAGGGAGAGATTACCGATGGGTGGAAATCAGCCATAACTAATATTAGAGAGAATAGTGAGTGAAAATCCAACAAAAATCATTTGCAGTTGAAAGTGAACCTATTTTTAATATGGTAGTATTCCCACAGGCCCAAAATTCATATCGGAGAACAAATTAGTATAAATAAACAGTTATTTCCGAGCAACACTAGAAAATCAACAATGTTATACAACACAATATTTCAAATAACATATAAAAAACTCTATATCCAACGGAGATAAACAGATCAGAGAAGATACCAGAAAGAAGAGAATAAGTGCAATATAAAGAAAGTGAAGCACACAAAGTATCTTAGTAATATCCTCGGTGGTAAGAAATTTTGAAATAGAAGGTTAAAGAATTATCTTTGAAAAACAGAGACAAAGAATCTTTTTATCTTTTAAGCAAAATTTCACCATTAGGTAATGAGGAAAACAGTTGTATGCAAAAGTTTAGGAACCCCTGACAATTTCAATAATTTTCATCATTTGGATCAGCAATTTCATTTTGATTTATCAAATAACTGAAGGACAAATTAATTTTTGTCGCTACAACGCTACAAAAAGTTATTTCAGAGATATAAGCTGTCAGTGTCCACTGTGAGGAATATAGTGATGAAATGGAAGACCACAGGCGCAGTTCTTGTTAAGGCCAGAAGTTGCAGGCCACGTAAAATATTGGAGAGGCAAAGGCGAAGGATGGTGAGACTTGCTGCAGATGGTGTCACTGTGCATCGTTCAACAATTCAGCACTTTGCACAAGGTGAAGCTGTACAGGAGAATGATGAGAAAGGAGCCTTTTCTGCACACACACACACCACAAACTGAGTCGCTTAAGGTATGCAAACGCACATTTGAACAAGCCAGCTTCATTTTGGAATGTGCTGTGGAGTGATGAAACAAAGATTATTTGGTCATAACAAGGGGCATTATGCATGGTGGCAAAAGAACACAGCATTCCATGAAAAACACTTGCTACCCAGAGTAAAATTTGGTTTAGGTTCCATCATGCTGTGGGGTTATGTGGCCAGTGACGGTACTGGTGAAGTTGAGGGTCGCATGGATTCCACGCAATATCAGCAGATTCTTGAGAATAATGTTGAGGAATCAGTCACAAAGTTGAAGGTACGCCGGGGCTGGATATTTCAACAAGACAACGACCCAAAACACTGCTCAAAATCTACTCAGGCATTTATGCAGAGGAACAAGTACAATGTTCTGGAATGGCCATCCCAGTCCCCAGACCTGAATATCATTGAACATCTGTGGGGTGATTTGAAGCGAGCTGTCCATGCTCGGCAACCATCAAACCTAACGGGACTGGAGATGTTTTGTAAGGAGGAATGGTCCAAAATACATTTATCCAGAATCCAGACACTCATTTGTTATTTCTGCTAAAGGAGGGTATACTTAATATTAATGTGATTTTTCTGTTAGGGTGCCCAAATTTATGCACCTGTCTAATTTCGTTTTGATGCATAATGCGCATTTTCTGTTAATCCAATAAACCTCATTTCACTACTGAAACATTAATGTGTCCTTCAGTTATTTGATAGATCAAAATGAAATTGCTGATCCAAACACCCAATTATTTCTAAATGAAAAACATGGGAATTGTCATGGCTTCCTAAACTTTTGCATACAACTGTATGATCATTTAAGCAACTCAATTCTTTTATTTATCTTCAATAACTGCTTCATCCTTGTCAGGTTTGTGATGAATCCAGGGCTCAGGAACAGCGTGACTGTGACACCAGTCTATCACATACAGCAGTTTAGCATAGTTAGCCCACCTAAAACATGTTATGGACAATGTGAGGAACCAAGAGAACCTGGAAGAAACCCATATAGGCCCAAGGAGAAGATGTGAAATATTGCACAGATATTAACCCGATTTCAGTATCAAAACAGTACCATGGAATGTGAGGCATTGATCTTTATTAGCAAATCCTAAAGATTATTTGTAAACATTTTGGATTTCTTTTCATTGTGCAAATAATAGTACTAAGCAGAAGCTCATTTGGCACTAAGCAGAAGGTGGTATGTTATGATGAGGGCATACTGTATTTATAAAATCAAAAACAAAAAACAACTCAAAACGTCAAAACAACTGTAAGAGGACAGCGCCATCTTCTGACTGCCTCTGCACCTCTGCTTATGCAATGTAAAATTATTGGCACCTTTCAAAATCATACACTGTTTTCCCCTTAAACAATTGTATACAACTGTTTTACTTTTACAACAATGTTATTCTTTATGATTTTGTTTAATGGCATTTCCTCTCAAAAATCATTTTTACTCTAGCACAGACTCTAGGAAGGCTGGTAAAGGGACGGTTCTTAAAGTTCTTAAAATTAGAGTTTCAGAATTGCAGACATTAGTTCTTTCTTGGGGTTGTCAAGCTTCAAAATGGCATTTTCATTTGAACTTCTGCTCCCTTGTCATGAAGGTGTTTCAAAAGAGTTTCAAGTATAAAAGCTTTGATTAGAACCTCTTTACTATTTATGAATGGATGCCCAATGTCAATACATCTTTCTAGGGCATTGTGGTGGCTCCAGATTTGATCCTAGTGATGCTCGGTGGCAAATGAAAGTACACTCAAAATTGTCAATGTGTGAATGGGGGTGTGCAGCTGTGTCCTGCTGTGTGGTCCTACCCTGGCCTGGATCCCCAAGCTCTCTGCAAGCCCTGTGTAGGATAAACAGCACAGAGATAGAAAGAACAAATGAATAAATATGATATATTTGCAGCTTGAAGGACAAAATATTTGATTTTTCTTCTGGCAGTTGTATACTTAGGACCTGAACAAAATTTCTCCAATATAAAATGTTGAAACTAATTTACAGGGAATAATTAAATTACATAAAGTTTTATGTTTGGAAACAGGCACTTTTTAGTATCGCTCTACTTTAAAATGGGTCATATTGAACCTATTGTAAGCTGCAGGCCCAATAATTCTTCATATTTCATGTGTTCCATTTACTGCTTTTGGCAAGCCATAGTCATTAGTGAGATTTCTGTCCCAGGCCTGCATTCTGTTGTTTCTGTAAGAGTATACAGAGGCTGTGTGATATTTGTTGACTCCAGTTATTCATATTGCTGCTCGTGGCCAGGTGTTTGATAAAGGTCTCATTTACACTTGCATCAGGAATTATACAGGAAGCTGTGAACATGTCTCTGAGGGAAGCCAGTGTTGTCAAGAGCCCTATCTGTGGTCACAGACTGGAGTCTGCAAACTGAAAATGAGAAATTTCAGTTACCAAGATTGAGGTTATTGCACCACCTGACTGGAAATCACCATGGTGGACGTTAACGTTCAATTAAACAATGCTAAGAAACACATCTCCAGTCCTAACAGAAATGATACGATTATTTGGATATTGCTGAAGAGTCTGACGTAATAGGCTTATGCTCTTTGAAGAACAGCATTATGGGTAGAATTTATATAGAATTGAAAAAAGGAAGGAAGAGTGAGAGGGAGGAGCATCACACTTTTGTTCTCTCAAAAAAACTCAGCAGAAAAAGAGACAGGACTGAGTAAAAGAGAAAGAGAGGAACTTGAGGCGTGCAGAGACAGACAGGGACAAAACATTTGTCTGGCTTCAACATGTCTCCCTGGATCAGGACCTCCACTGAGAGATATGGTGTTGGTACGTGTTTAAATACTTCAGGCATGTAATCTGACGAGTGTTTGTGTGAATAACTGCCTTCGGACCAGTGTCTGTGGATGCTTACTTGGCTTCCTGCTTCACAGGATGTGGGCAGGTGCAGCTCACTAGATAGATTCACAAATCTTTAATTTTGTCAAGAGTCTAAGTTGAAATCATACAGCAGATTTGAAACTTACAGAAATATTCACCAACCTGTTTCATCTTGAAAAGTGTAGCTATTATAAGTGCAGGGTTTACACTAATGCTGTGTGTGTCGTTCAACGTATCGATTGTTCATCCTGAGGGCAAGTTTTGCTCTTTGAAAACTTTTTCTCTGAGCAATTACATGTAAAAATCCAACTGATTTTTGTTGCCTTTGGAGAAATCTGTATTTGTAGGATGTGCATCTTAATAGCAGGAAACACTACAGTATAGGGAGACTAAAGATTTCTTTACTTTTCAAATCTTTGCACTGTACTCAGCCTTGCTGCAGTCATATCTCCTTTTCTGCTTAATGAATGCAACATCTGCAAACCCATATGCCAGTCTATCAAAAAATGTTAAACCTTAAAACTACTGATACAGTATGTCTGGTCATGTGATCTGATAGCCGTTTATATCTGTGTTTATGTGGTTACAGCCGCGCACACACACGCACATGCACACACACAAAGGAAGTTAACAAGAGAGGAAGTAAAAAGTGAACTAAGAAGTGCAGTAACATTGTGTCTGTTTGTATGCTGCTTCTACTCTAAACATGTAGGCAGTGTTTTTCTTTGTTAAATATACATTATTCATTTTAGGAATCGTTTTAAAAAGACATATAAAGACACCATAGATCATTAATGGTTTAAAACATGTGGCCTATTAAAGCTGGTCAGATTTCCGTGAACATTACAGTGGTGTCTAATGTCTGGTTCATTAAAAAGTTCCAAAACATCCTACTTTTCTTTTTGGTTCACACATGTTTCTGTCTTCAAAGTATATGAGATGCTCATATATGATATATGAGTATATGAGAAACTTTGAGATGCCTCAAATGCTTGTTCATAAGCATCTAAAATTTGAAAGTTTTACCTTCAACCACTAAAATTCTGTGCGAGGTTAACAACTGACAGGAAAAAGCTAGTTACGTGGGAAAAAAGAGGGAAAAAGTCAAGTGTCCTGTGTAATTTTATATCAAACTCACTGCTATAAAATAGTTCATTTGTTTATTTTGACTGAAAATGTCTTCAAAATCCAACAATCCAGTTAATATTCACTGCTTTTATAAATGTATATATAAAAGTATTTATTATAATTAATATCACGATTAATGCAGTATCAGTAAAGGTTATATATCAACATGATCCACATCAAAGCAATTTATTTGTGTGAATGTATTTGTTATTATAAAAAAAGAGCATGATGATCTCACAGGAGGTTAAACCATTCACACACATTTGAAGACAATGTCCAGGCATGATTAAAAATTGAAAGGGTTAACAGTATGCATACAGTACACTGTTTCGTTTGTATTCGTAATTTATCTTGTGTTGGACTTGAGTTTAGAATTGTGTGTACAGTATGCTGGAAAATTCTTGGAACATTCAAGAAACTTGGAAAAGAAGTTCAAACTTATAAACTTTATTCTTGATACTTTTCAAAGAGACTTTTACAATGTGGATGATCTTAATTAATAATGTGTTAATGAGTTATAATATTGACAGAATGTGCTAACAAGATCGTAGTAGTATTACAACTAAGACTATTGGATTTTGTCTCCAAGCTGTGTCCAATGTTTAGATTCGTAGTTGGAAGTTTTACATTCATGATATTGCTGGTCATGATTTTTGTTTTTCACAGATGATGTTCTATAGATTTTAACTATCCTACTGTAGCAGACTTGTGGAAAACACTTACAGCCTCAACCTAGGTGATCGAGGAGAGATTAACTGAGCACACAGTGTCTTTTAAATAGGAAATTGCATGTGCCACACCTTTAAATGTTTACTCTTAAACTTATAACACCTCCATTGTATCTTAACCTCCTGAGACCCGTATGCTACTGTTGTGTACATTACAATTTTTACTGACTGTTTCTCTTCACTGATAGGTATCGCTGATACCTATAAATTTAATCAGTGTTTTCAAGGAAGCAGTTTCCAAAAAGAATTATACCTAACAGTCCTCATATAAGGTTGGTACAATAAATATATATAGACAATGAAGTTGTGAGAAAATGTTATGTCCTCATATGAGGACATTCGGGTCTCAAGAGGTTAAAGACATTATCACTGTCCCAGTTGTATAACGCATAACTGACAGCGGTGGCTAAAGCGGTTTAGGCTCTAGGTTGAGGATCGGGGATCAAGCCCCACTGTTTGGCCCTTAAACAAAGCCCTTACCCCTTACACTTCAAAAATATATAGTTAAAAAGATAGAAGACACAAGATAAAAAGCTAAAACTGCAATGCAGCACCTTCTCTCAAAGCTTTTTACAGTGCCCTATTCCTAACTGAAAGCTTGATCAAAATGATATTCATTTGAATCTTGATTTGCCTGAGCAGCTCAAAGCCTCTCTGACATTTAGCTCCAGCTTAAGGCAGCATACAAGCGAAATACTGCTTTTCTGTGTTTGGTTTATATTGCTTGAGTATAGCAGACAGATACATTGGCCATAAACTATATAGTGATTTATAGACAGTACTATATTGGGTTAATGTGATCCATTCTTTCGGTTCAAGTGAGAAAAGAAGTTGACTCTTTACCTACCATCAGATTTACAGTATCATGAGCAATATTTCCCTGATTAGACGCTGATTCCTGCTGATCCTCTCATGATTGTAAAAGTGACAGGTGCCATTCTAATGAGGCAATTACAAACATAAATACTGTATAGATGAAAATAAATGAGTGTTTTTGACTTTCTTTCTTAAAACCTGTGCAAATGTGAGTTGATGCAAATAAATAGATGTTTGAAAATAAAAAATGTTCAAAGTTAGGATGGAAAAGTTTATTACAGAGAAGGCACACTGCAGAGAAAGGAATTACAGAATAGTTTGAATATCATTTTTGTTTTAATCAGCAAAACAACCACATGCTATTATAAACATATTATGCAGTATAAATGCATTATAAAATATAGCAGGAATCCAACAATAAGGTTATGTTTATTTATGTTGTTCTAAATATGAATAGGAATCCATGTTAAAATCACAAAACATGTCGGTAGCTGAATTATATAAAATAAACTTGAATTTACCTGTAGGTGTGAATGTGTGTGCATGATGACCTGTGATGGACTAAGGTTGTATCTGCTGTGTATATTAAGATCATACTTGGCATTCGTTGGATAAACTCCAAATAGACTTTGACTCTAAGAGAAACTGATATTTGGTCCTGATTTAAATTCAATGATTTCATCTTTTCACATGGGTAAGTGAGGTTTTTAAGGGTCATAACAGAAATGAACAGATCACACAATGTCATATACTGCATTACATAATTGTGCCAACTGTTTGCAGAGCTCAGCCTTTAAGAATTTTTAACTACAGTTAACATTTAGATGAATGTGGTCCTGAATGGACTAAAATGCTGAAATCAACACATTTCTGTTACAATTTATTGCTAGCGTAAGAGAAGACATTCTTTGCGATTTATCAAGCGATGACTGACATTATTTCTATCTGTAGTGACTCCTCTTAAGGGCTGCAAGTATAGGTTTGTATTTGTAGCTTACGGAAGCAACTTTCTTTGAAAATTAACTTTATCTTTAATTCACTCTATCACTTTCTTTTTAGTTAAGTGGAATTTTGCAGCAAAATCAGAGAAGCAGCTGTCTCTTGCTGTGGGTGAAACAGTGCACATAGAGAAAACATGCGAAGGTAAGAATGAGATTGCTGGATACTGGAGGACTAGGTCCCATCATATATTATGTTTTGCTGACATTTTACGATATGAGAGCATTGTCAGTTTCATATACGTATTTTTTAGATGGTTAATTTTTTTTATCTTGTAGGGTGAAGCCATAAAACCGCAAACTACTCTAACTAGGTCTGAGAGAAAAATAGGGTTTAATCATGAGATGCACTGCTCCAGGCTCTTCTGTTTAAAACACTGATTGGGACCTGCATATTTAGCATTATAATCCCATCTGCTAACACCAAAAGGAGGCTAAGCATCTGACATTTTAAGGTTTTCATGTTAAATGAGCCATTACAATGAACCAGAACAGCGAAGTGGCAGTCTAGTGTGAGATGGATGGTCCCTGCTTAAAAAGTTCATAAGGAACTAGTCCTGGCATTCCCAAAAGTCTGTGAAGGGATCAACAAATACACCATTATTAACAATTATATTTTTCATTAGGCTACTATAAACATTAGAGAATTTGATATGGTTAATTGAATGGCTCAGTAATAATGTGGCGTACTTCGTCTCATGTCACATCACCACTGGCTTTGGTGGACCATGTCAGTTTATTATTAAAGACAGGACAAGGATTATTACACATCATAACACACTCAGTTTTGTAGTCTCTTTGAGGAGTGTGAAAAGAAACAAAAGTCAACCACTATCATTAACACTGCACTTGTTTCTGATCAAAAAGCACACAAACACACAGAAATTTTGAAACAAAAGGAACATATACTTCACGAAGCAAACTGAATGATGTTTTAAGAACATAGTCCACCAATTTATGCATTTTTATTAAGCAATGTGAAAGAAACCCACTCTCATAAAGGCACACGAGCGGCAACTCAAACAACTCAAAGCTAACTCATACAGCTCGTTAACAAAACACTCCAAATATAAGCACAAAAATATTGACCAAAATCTTAACTTAATCTGCTACATTTAAACCCCACGGAACCCATTTAAAGCCTTTCTGCCTCGCCCACGTGCCAAGCTGCTCTGTGCGATGGCGGTAAGCAATTAGGCCGGTGGAAATGACATCACACAATATAAAATACAAATAGAAAATATAATCTACCTCTGTGGAAAATTATTAAAGTTTGCTGGAATAGTTACGTGACATTAGATTAAATACAATAACAAGTCGTCTTTTGAGTAATGCCTAGTTAGCCCTTGGAAATATTGGAATGTAAAATGCTGTACGAGTCTTATATATAGCCACAAAATTCTTGTACACTTAATAATAAACCCATTATTTCAGTAATAGCTTATGATTTAATGTTTCTTAAACCTAACATAAAAGCTTTGACTGTAAATGTTTTATAATTATCACTATTGTTATCATTTTAATATATAATGTTAATGGTGCATAACATTATTAATATAATGTTAATATTGTGCTGAGTTAAAAGAGCTATTATAAAGATTCATCAAATACATACAGTATATATACTGTACCACATATATATATATATATATATATATGTGTGTGTGTGTGTGTGTGTGTGTGTGTGTGTGTGTGTGTGTGTGTGTGTGTGTGTGTTTTAATTTATAAAAAAATAATAACAATAATAATACATAAAAGAAATAATAATAATACAAAAAGCTGGTGATTTTTCAGGTTGGTATATGGGATACGTGGGCCGGAACAAAGAGAAGAAAGTAAGTGGGTGTTTTAGTAATTCATAACCTGCATCTGTTTCACATCTTAATTAAACCCCATGTGATGTAATTTTCATGTGCTACAGGGTGCCTTTCCTGCAAACTTCATTGAACTGAAAGAAGTTATTATTGAAAAAAAAGGGTGAGAGACTTCTTATTTTTATTCATTAGTCAGCACTTCATTATATAAACTTATTCTATGTTTCAGTTTCTGAAATCAAATTAAGTCTTTTATTCACCAAGATTTTGTCTTGGTAAGGGATGTAATACACACACAACACACTTACAGTATAGTGAGTATGCAATAATTTACACAGTAGAGAATTATAGCAGTAAACACTTCTTCGTGGTGCTCTACAGAAATGAAGAGGAAGTGACCTCTGCCGAAATGCCCCTGGTGAAGGAAGTTACCACCACACTGAGGGAATGGGGCAGCATTTGGAAGCAGTTATTTGTGGTACAGTGTGATTTTTCCTTCTTGGTGAATGTGTACATGTATTTTACAGATGTATGCTATGTGTGTTAATATCTATTCTGTAGTTCCTTATTCTTAATCACTGCTTACTTCTATCCTCTACCTCCTGACTGAGCAGTGGAACTTTTTAACACTGCAGGTGAATAAGAAGGACAGATTTAGCCAGGTGCAGGCACTGATGTGGGATCTGATGGAGTGGCGTTCTCAGCTGCTCTCTGGCACGCTGCCTGGTGATGAGTTTAAGGAACTAAAACAGAAAGTCACATCTAAAATCGACTATGGAAACAAGTACTGTGTTTTTTTATTTATTTACTCCTGTGTCTCTGACTGTCGTGGTTTTAAAGCACATTCGCTGTGATTGTAATTAATTCTGATTATTCTACAGTTTATAAAGAATATTTGTACAATCAGTATTCTATAGCTTTTTGAATTTGCTGACATAGAATCTAGTCAAAATTGTTTAAAATATATATTTATATTGTCTATCCTTTTTCCCCACAATAAAAATAAGCCATTCTTTCACATAACACTTTTATTTACATTTATTCATTTAGCCGACACAGTTACAGATTTTTTCTTTTTTTTGGAGTGGAGACAAGTTAGAGTTTGGTAAAGTCCTCACTATTATTATTTCAAAATGGTAAAAAAAATTGCTTTCAAAGTCTTTTTAAACTATAGAGTTTAATCACAAAACTTCACTGAACATCCCTTGTTATATAATAACATTGTGAATAACACAGATTACAACAATAACATAAAGCTAATCAAATATCTGTTATAAGAAAGGTAACAATAGATTAGCAAACCCTAACCATAACCTTAGATATCTTTTCTAATGAACATGATCAGGACGTTGAAAACTGACATTTCAAAAGAAATTATATACCACTTCAAACAAAGCCAGTTTTTATCAAGTCTTTAATTTGAAGGTCGTTTTTATAATTTTGCTTCCCCTAACAGAGCCACTTAATTAAGAAAGTCTAATTAATTGGACATATTGGTTAGTAATCAAGCTTTTGCAGCAGTATAAGAATTAAGTGATTTTTTATTTGTGCTGCCTTTTAAAAGAAAGTGATGAGGGTGTGTGCAAGTGCAAATGTGTACATGATGCGCTTCAATGTGTGAAACCAAATATGTGTTGTAGTGGTGCAACACGAGCTGTATCTGTTTAGTGCTCAGAACATTCATATCTATATTTGGAATTAAAGCACTACCACTAAAATGCCATCACTGTCAGTATGGTTCATGACTTCTGTTCATGCCGTCAATTTATAATTGGCCTCAACTGCAGATGCAGCAGGATTAGAAAGCTAGTGGTCTTATTCAAACCACTGTGATCTTGATCAGGGAGTTAGTGAGGTTGAACAAATCAATCTTGTAATTCCATCGCAGCAATTCATATAAATGAAGATGATTATAAAGTTTGCTCACACAAGCTTCACATCAGATGTATTAAAAATAAAATACTCATATTCACAAATTTTTTATCTCATCCAACTCTGCACACTTTTTTCTAACGCGGATGATCTGGCAGTCTTTCTCTATTCATATCTTTATTTACATGCTTATAACACATTTCTGTTTAATCCGATTAATGTGTTTGTATTTAGTTACATTCACCAAAACCCAGTGTGTATTTAAACATTGATACTGATTATTAGGGTTATTTTGGTCTTATATATGTGCGATAATTATACTCTCTCTGATCCAAACTTTACTTTACTGCAGGATTCTGGAGTTGGATCTGGTAGTGAGGGATGTGAACGGTAATATCTTGGACCCTGACAACGCCAGTGTTATTAGCTTGTTCAGAGCTCACGAGGATGCCACAGCTAAGATCACTGAACGCATCAAAGAAGAGCAGGTCAGAGAGATTTCGTCCAATCTGTATTACACTGATGCCATTAGCTCCAAGCTATAAGATAAATGTGACAGACTTGCTCATGTTAATGAATTCAAACTGCTGCCACTCAAGCTGTACAATGTCCAATCAGGATGTGATTGATGTGGCTGAGCCAGACTATAGTTAGAGAGACAATGATGTAAATGGCTGCACCTTACACTTACTCTTATACAATATTACAGTCTAATGTCCAGATGGATCACTCTGGAGTCTCGGCACGGATCCAGTCCTCTCCCACACACAGCCTCTACGTGTTCGTGCGCAATTTCGTCTGTCGCATTGGTGAAGAATCCGAGCTCTTCATGTCTCTGTATGACCCCCTTAAACAAATGATCATCAGGTGTGGCTCTGATTACTTCATCTTTACAAGACTGTCTCACACAGCACAGCTTCATCACGGCTATTGTCCTCATCATTGTGCATGCACAGACTGAATATTGTACACCATCTATCCATAAAAGAATAACATTAAGAAATCTAGAAGCTTCTCTGAGTATACAAGCTCTATATTGAAAACGACCTGAGCTTTACAAATGCCTTTGGTAAACTTGTGTTGTGGCTGAAATGAACATTTCTTTGGATATCTGACTGCAGATAATTGTACTACAATCTTTTACCATACGTGACCTTCTCTCTTTTTCTCTAGTGAGAACTATCTAATAAGATGGGGGGATAAAGGATTTCCTAAAGATGTTGAAATGCTCAACAACCTGAAGGTGGTGTTTACTGTAAGTTAACACTAGAGGGCAACATCATGCCAATTAGATCAAATGTATTATCGCACACTAGCAAAAACATTTTCATATAGCCTGCCTGTAAACTTTCTGTTAAAGTAATACTCTCTCTCTCTCTCTCTCTCTCTCTCTCTCTCTCTCTCTCTCTCTCTCTCTCTCTCTCTCTCTCTCTCTCTCTCGCTCTCTCTCCCTCTGTCTGTCTGTCTGTCTGTCTGTCTGTCTGTCTCTCTAGGATTTAGGGAACAAGGACCTAAACAGAGAGAAGATTTATCTCATATGTCAGATTGTACGTGTTGGCCGTATGGACCTGAAGGAGACCCATAAGAAATGCACGATGGGACTGCGCAGGCCTTTTGGGGTTGCAGGTACACAGCTGGAGGCAGGATAGAGTTTATATGGCTTAGGGGTCAGTGAATGCATAAGGACACAGGATTAGACAAGAAGTCTTGTTGCAGAAACAGCTACTGTTTTTATTTAGCTTTTGTCTATTATGGTTCTATGTTGAGTGTAAATTCGACAGCTGTTTAACACATTTCTGTGCCATAACATTGTTGAAGGCATTACGGTGGCTCAAAGAATACAGGATTTCTGCACTGTCATACACTATTTTTCATATGAACTATAATAATAATAATAATATTAACAAAAAACTGTGCGTGCATCAGTGTAATTGTCACAGTTACTGAGTGTTAGGTTAAAGTGCAACAACTCTTAGTTGCACTGCTGCAACCTCACAGTGTTGGCTTATGTCTGTGCTCTCACTAACCTGTGAAGTCTCACTAACCTGCCTGACTAAAATACAGTGCACAGAACAAAACTATCATCAATGTTCTTTTTTTAACATGTGCATATTTATTACCCTGTCTGTTCACTCATCTAATCTGTGTACTTTGTTCATCAATTTCTTGCTCGTTCTAAAAAGCCCACCTAGCTAAACCTCAATACAGTACTCCACAACAAAGATAAAGCTGATCATTCACTAGCCTTCCATCAACCTAGTGACACGCTAGCTTCCATGGTGACCTGGCATGTAGTGTGAATGTTTCTAAGGGGCAAGTTTCTCAGTCTGTTAGCAGTTTGAGTGATGAATTGTGTAGTGTGAAGCCCTCCGCAACTAATAGGAAGTAAGGCGAGCACTTGAATACATGCTGCATTGTGAGACTGCAGACTAGGCACCAGAATTAAAAAAAGACTGGAGAGTTGGGTTAAAATGTTGTAATTTGCGTAAGTCTGTGCATTTACTGTCAATAAGAGGAAGAGGATCCTCTTATTGACTCTCACTCTGACTCCTGATTTGTTCTCTCTCTCTCTGATTGGATGCCTGGCACTGTGTAGTCAGGCTTCTTTCATTACTGTTGTTGTGCTGTGATGCAATTTGGTGTACCTGAACTGGTGACTCACGCATGCGTACAAATTTCCCACCAATTTTGAGCCATCATCCCTGACACATCACTGACAGTGAATCACTGTTACAGGATTTTCAGGCTGACTCAGCTAAAGAATTTCATACACACTGTCACTTTAAAAATAAATATGAGAAGTTCATTATCACGTCACATTTTTATAAGTTTTGATATTGCTTAATCGCTGATGCTGGCATATAAATGAATATATTTGACATACCATTTGCTTTATATAAAATTGGAAGGATGGCTGTTTGTCTCTCTCTAGAGTTATTGTTTGAGTATGAAGCAATCCGTCTTTGTCATGTTTCGTCCACAGTGATGGACATCTCAGACATCATCAAAGGAAAGACAGAGTGTGATGAAGAAAAGCAATACTTTATTCCTTTTCAGCCGTAAGTTATCGATTCCCTTCTTCCTCTCTCCTGCCTCATTTGAAATTTTCTCATTTCTTAGACTCTTATCGTCCAAGTCGTTAATCTTTCGCTGTTCACTGCCTGTCACCTATTTAACCTACTGTCATTTATCTTGTGGATTGACTAGTCTTGTAGCCTTTTCTTCTATGTCCTATATATATATATTTTTTTTTTGTGTGTCCAGAGTCTTAGCTGAGAATGACTTTCTTCATGCCCTCCTGACTAAAGTGACCACCTCCAGAGGAGACAGTGGAGGACAGGGTAAGACTGTGAGACTGTGAGCCTTAAAGTACATGCTATTAAGTAGTATTATTTCTCCTTGCTACAGGTTTATTACACTATCGCATCTAGTGTGCAATCCTCCAAACAGAAGAAAGAGCATAGGTCTGGATTATAATGATCTACCTTAGGGACTCACAAGCTGAGGTTTATAGCTTTCATTAACACTACAGAGTGGTGGGCAGTGTGGGCAGAATGGGAATCCAGAAAAGCACAATAGTTGCATGTCAGTGATGTATACTTTATATCATGTGAAATGAGATTAGTTTTTCTTTGTAGATCTAATATGAGCCATTTGGGAGAAGATGCACAAAATCTTTGATTAGACGCAGGTGTTAGTGGTCATAACTTGTCTTACAAGTTCAGTTGTTGGAAATCGAATAAAAAATTCGCTCTTGTTGATAGAAGTGTCTGAGTTTTGAACGCCATCTGATTGTAAATGAGGTCCTGCATGCAGTTCTGCATGAAATCCCATGTTCTGCTGTCAATTAAAAGAACAAATGGAAAAACTTTGCACTTTCAAGTGTAGTCGATCAACCAAGATTGATGTATGAGGTCTTATTTTAGACTTCTTGGTTTTGCATTGGAACTACTTGACTAATGTTGAAATCAAGTAAAAATCTCAGTCAAAAAATTTCAAGTTTCAAAACAAACACAGTTTATGTATGTAATTATGTATGTACAATGTAATTTTTATGAAATGTATTGAATGAAACAAAACTTTGTTGTTTATATAAACACTGCACAAATTTAACTGACAACTATCTTACAGTGAAATGATTTTTTTTAGTACAGTACAACCGAGTGATTGTACCCCAGAGGTTACTATATAGTTTTGTTCTATTCGTTCATGTAGTCTGTATTTAACTTTGGAAGCTTAATTATGCTGTTTAAATGAAGTTTGTAAACAACTGAACATTTATTCATGAAAAAGATGAAATAGACTTTTAGTACTTGTTATATCAGCCTCATAGCACTAGCGAAAAACTAAAAAAGGCAAACATTAAACACTACAGGTGTTAGCTCATTAAGTATAAAGTCAATAGTAGTAGAAAATTGTATAAATTAGATTTTTCACCAAACAGTTTCTTTATTCTAAAAACATCCAACCGTTACAAAAGAGCGATCCACCAACATGTTTCCAGACTGCTTATATTTATATTATGCATCAGTTTTTTACAGTACACTTGTTCTACAGGCTTGTGGGTGACGATGAAGGCTCTGGTTGGTGATATTGTTCAGATCCGTAAGGAATACCCCCACCTTGTGGACCGAAGCACTGTAGTGGCCCGCAAACTGGGCTTTCCGGAGATCATCATGCCAGGAGACATCCGCAATGATATCTACCTCACCCTGCACTCAGGAGACTTTGACAAGTACAACAAAACTACACAGAAGAACGTAGAGGTCATCATGCTTGTGTGTGATGAGGAGGGCAAGATGGTAACGGTGAGTAAGTTTGATTTCTGATCTAAGGTTAAATAACCAGATGGTGTCTGTAATTTTATTAAAACTTTCATTCACTTCTCTGACACTATTAATGATCTATCTCTGGCTCTGTTCAAAGCTGTCTATGAATTCTTTTCCTCATTTATCTAATATTACCAACTTTTAGATGTGTGCTGGTCTTGAAATGAAACCTGCACTATATGTAACTCACTCTAAATTTACTGGACACTAAGTAGGCAAACGAACTATTAGGTTCTCAAGGTTTTCTATTAGGTTGACTACGTGAATGACAGCAAAATAGGGAAAAATAGGAAAATAGTGTTTTTCTTTCATAATTATTGTTCTAATGAATTGTAATCAATTAATCTAGCAGCACAGTGTAAAAAAACTGATGGTTATTAATGAATGCAGTTGGTGGTTTAACTGCATTTTATACATTTAATATATACAGATGCAAGCATTTGTAGTAGTGATGTTTGGAACTGTATAAGTTCTAACTGGCTATTACTGGTTAGTGCTTACACAGACTGAGGGGTATGCTTCAAGATTTGTACAGAATGAGCACATACAGTACATAAAGTACACAGTGCTTTTAAGAATCAGCATAGTTACATGTTGAACTTATCTAATGTATCGAAAAAGACTGAGTTACATTCAGAGTTTGGTAAACTGATCGCCAACATTTATTCTTTTTATTTCACCAGGATGCTATCTGTTTAGGAGCAGGTGATAAACCAGTAACTGAATACAGATCTGTCATCTACTACCAGATAAAACAACCACGCTGGATGGAAACGTTTAAGGTTGAACTTTTTTTATATTCATACATTTAAAAAAAAAAGTTTTACAGCAAAAATAGCAAGTTGTAAAAACATGAATAAAAACGGTAGCTGTATTAATGTTTAATAATGGTGTCATTTAAAGCTGGCTACAATCAATGTTGTATAAAGTACTAGAAAGCAATACTTGAGTAAAAGTACAAGTATCGTACTAGAAAAAGACTTTGGTAGAGGTGAAAGTCACCTTTTAGAATATTACTCAAGTAAAAGTCTTAAAGTATCTGATATATACTGTACTTAAGTATCAAAAGTAATTTTCTGATATTTAATGTACTTAAGTATTTGAAGTAAAAGTAAAAAGTAAAATTTCAGTGATTTTCAGTAGGCATAGGAGCAGGGGAGGCTCTAGGATTTCATCTTTAGGGGGTTTAGCCTCCAGGGAGAATTTAAAACAAGAAGAGTTTTATATTATATATTATATGACTACATAGTAAGCCAAAAGTTATTGTATTATTAAATATCAAAAGTGGACACCAAAATGTTATGCATGATGGAATGATGCCAGACTTGAATCAAATCCGTTCATGTATGTGTGCATTCTCTACAAACAGCGTGTCCAATGAATGCAGTCATTAATAAACAAATATTCACAAGGCAAAGACCAAATCAATAAATGTTATTTTTATTTAGTATTGAATGGGTTGTTTGCATTAATATTTTGTTTGTGCTACAACTCTGGTAATAAGAATAGTGACATTTCACTGCTTTTGGTTGCCTTATTTGAGGCTTTCAGCCGATTAATGTTATCAATAAATGCCTCCAGCTCTGACTGCGTGTGCCTGTGCTTCTCTGTAGAGCGTGCGGAGCTGCGTAATACAATCTAGGAGCAGTGATTGGCCAAACCTCCCTTATTGCAGTCGCACACATTTCTTCTGATTTTATTTTGTAGTAACGAGTAACGAAGATGCTTAGAGGAAATATAACAGAGTAAAAGTATACATTTTATCCAGGAAATGTAGTGGAGTAAAAGTGAAAGTTGACATACATTTAAATAGCGAAGTAAAGTACAGATACGTGAAATTTCTACTTAAGTACAGTAACGAAGTATTTGTACTCCATTACATTACAACACTGGCTACAATGCTAATCACATTTACTATAAATAATAATAATAATAATAATAATAATAATAATAATAATAATAATAATAATAATAATAATAATAATAAATATACATTACATATTTCAAAATAAAATGCTAACACAAATACATATGCCATTGTGGCAGGTTGTGTAGCTGGAAAATAGATTATTTATTATTATTTATGTTAAGGAAATATATGAATGAAAGCTTAAGATTTGTTCCCCCACTTTTTATGTTAATAAAGTAATATTTAAGGTTTGCTAACTTTATCCAAGCTGAACAAGTTTTAGTGCGGTCTAATTGTTTAAGGTGCCAGTAATTATGAGCATGATTAAAAATATAATTAATTGTGCAGCCTAAATTTCAGTTGTAGATGTCCTTCACAGCTAGTTGCACTGAGATCTTCATAAAATTATATCACACACTATAAAAATTAGAGTGACATGACTTTCATGTAACAACTGACTTTGTAAGTTCAGCTTGTTAAAACAAAAGTCGTTTATCTCGATCTTCTCAGTCCATCAGCAAATCTAATATGTCCAATAACCATATGAAAGATGTGGGAATGAGATGTCTCTGCTTCCTGTAGGTGGCGATCCCTCTGGAGGAAATGCAGAGGATTCACTTGCGCTTCATGTTTCGGCATCGTTCGTCTCAAGAGTGTGAGAACTGCTTGCTAGCATTTCTTCTTCTCTCTTATCTTCATCACAACTTCGATTTCAGTCGTTTTTTTCCCCCCGTAGTATATTTCACCATGACACTTTCACAATACACTATTGTGCACAAGTTTCTACTAAGGAACTTCTTTATTTCACCTTAAATTAACAGTCTTTTAGCAGCCCTTTTACAAGAGCTTTTACATAGTGTTTTGTTCAGTGTGAAGAAGGGATAATGTCTGTTCCATGGCATGTTGTCAGTCTACATTCAGCTTAATTAGCATTTAGTTGTATAAGGCTTTTAACAATAGACATGGTCACAATGTAGCTTGATGTAGATTTATAGATTTTAGAGGCCTAATGATCAAGCCAGAGGTGAGAATGGCAAAGCAAAGAAAACTGACTTTTTCTGTATCCATACCAGCAGAAGATGTATCACAAGTGCAAAAAGCTCAATATATGTGTGCTAATATACCTGTCATACAGGTGCATAGTGTAGCTATAGAGTATTTAGTGGTCGTTATAAACAATAACGTCAGTAATTTGAATAATTACAATAGTTTCAGTAACACACTTAGTGGTAAAGTTTAAAATGAAAGAAAAAAAAACCCCAAAACTATCATGGCTCAGTTGTATAAATGACATAAATATACTGTAAGTGTTTCTGTATAAGGGTGTCTGGCAAATTTCATTTTTTTTGCATTGCCTCGTTCTCTGCAGCAAAGGATAAGAGTGAGAAGAACTTTGCCATGGCATTTGTGCGTCTGATGAAGGAGGATGGCACAGTGATGCGGGATGGACCACATGACCTGGTGGTATTTAAGGTCAGATACACACATACACACACTCGGGCTTGTCACTTTAAATAGGTATCTATAGTGTCACCCAGGGCAGCAAATCAAAGGATGTTAGCCGTATTGAAGTATTTTTACCGTCAGATGTGCAGGACAGATTGAGTCCTAAATATGCCTAAGGACATAATTTTGTAACCATCTCTATCTGTTGATTAGTATTCAGGTTTTAATTGGAGATGAACAAATAGATCTTTATCCCTATGGGTTGTAGCAATGCCAAAATTGCTAACGTCTAGCAGGCAGAGAGAAAAAAATCATACGGAAAAATGACCTCTATTGTATGTCAGTGGAGGAGATTGCAGATGTCCAACATGATTATGGATTTAGAGGGGTTTATTATCTCTTTCTCATCTAGAATAAACTTCAGAGCAGCTTTAAACTAGACAGTTATTTAACAGACATTTTAAGTTATGAAGCTAATTTTGTACACTTATAAAAAGGCAAGGCATCATGCCCTAAGACCTGTTCTCCTTCCCCAATGTGATGCCATGTAGAAAACATTTGAAGCTACAGTATGGCACACCAGTGCCCTAGGGTTAAAAAACCTGCATTTGGGACAAAATTAGATAAAAAATGTGATGTTTCTTTTCCCACGTAAATGGTTCTGCAATGATGAGAATGACTAGTGTGACACTGCTCGATTTAATCAACTATTTTATGGTTTATGTGTCAAATAAATGTCAAAACTAATTAAAGAAAATGACTCACTTTTATGTATATACACAATAAAAATAAATTCGATTATTAATAGACTTTTTAGAGTAATGCATCCTGGATGGGACACCAGTCCATCACAAGGCACTTCACACATGCATCCTTAACTACGGGCAATTTTAGCACATCCCAGCCAGCTATTGAGTTATTTTTGTTAAGGAAATGGAGAAACCCCCAAAAACAAGGAGAACATGCGAAACAACACAATAAACTGAGCTCAGGATTAAACAGGGACCTTGGAGCTGTGAGCGTGTCAATAAACACATTTGTTCTGATTGTTTTTTAGTAAACATTGTAGTGGGTTATGGGGAGGGACCGATGTCTTTAGCGGTCATGAAGGGTGATTGTGAGAACGGTTTGAATCCTCAAATTAGAAAGGAAATTTTTACACCAGCCAAGCAGGAGCCACACCTGTTCCACTTGATGCTAATGACAGATGTGGGTCTTGCTTGGATAAATTGAAAACCTGAAGCCACACTGGTTGTTTGTAGATAAGATTCGACCGGCAGCTTCACAGACCCTGGGGATATTTGGGACAGCAGGCATCAGAGGAGAGTTTTTATTATTCTCCTTCAAACATGTTGTGATGTAAAGCTGTGATAAGGCAACATGTGTACAAACGGGTGCATTTGAGAGGTGTGTTTATGTGGGTTGTGTTTGTGTTTGTTTAGGGTGATAGCAAGCGAATGGAGGACGTGAGCTCATACCTGTCTTTACCCTCTGAGCGCACAAACTCTGACACCCACAAAGGGTCGACACTGATGAGGCACAACAGCAGTGCGGGCAGCCTGTCGGTCAGCTCACGAGACAGCTTCATCATCTCCACCCTCGTCTGCTCCACCAAACTCACTCAGAACGGTGTGTGTGTGTGTGTGTGTGTATGAGAGAGAGGGAGACTAAGTGGCAAAGAAATGCAGTCTTTGTCTCAATGTTAAATATGCACTAAATCTAATTTTAGATCATAGTTCTTTTCCAAAAGCACTGGTCTGGACAACGTTTTTACCACACGCATGTCCTCAACCTTGTGTGACTTTGGCAGACATGGGGCTTTTATCAGTAATTAATATATTACCCTTAAAGACTATAGGGGTTTTATATAATGTAAAAGTTTTAATGTTCATAATGGTCCTACCAATTTGCCATTTGCATTTTGCCAGGCTAAGATTTATACTCCAGTGTTTATTAATAATGTGTATTAACCCAGAAAACACAATCTGCAACTGATTTGCTTTTACTCTGAAACCGGTGTGCTGTTGGAGTTCCTGAACACACACACACACATACACACACACACACACACACACACACACACACACACACACACACACACACACACACACACACACACACACACACACACACACACACACACACACACACACTCTCTGAATAACACCTGTTCATCAGAACACACTGTTAATCACATTAACAAATCATCAATTATGCCTCCCTGCTGCAACAAGGCCCTTTAGGAAACCCACAAATAGACACATTTATAATAATGTCACCTTGAACAGATTTTTCTTGTGAAGATGGAACAGTACAAGAAACAAATGCTTATTAGATCTGAACAAATGGTAGTGTGTTTGTGTTGGCAGTGGGTTTGTTGGGTCTGCTCAAATGGAGGACTCGTCCTGAGCTGCTTAAAGAAAACCTACAGGATCTCAAACTCATTGATGGCGAGGAAGTTGTCAAGGTGAGTGAGAAGTATGAGGTGTTAGCGTATGGTTTTTGTGTGTGGTTAAATTAACCCTAATTTGATTATGCTTGTGTGTGCAGTTTCTGCAGGACACCCTCGATGCGCTCTTTAACATCATGATGGAGCACTCTCAAACTGATGACTATGACATTCTGGTATTTGATGCACTGGTGAGGAGAGCACACACACACATCATACCATATTAAATGTTTCTGCTTCTCTGCATATTGACGTGGAACAGGTGAAAGCTGGCATACAGGGTGAGGGGCAGACCCACATGATGAGGAGCGCAAAAAGCTGATGATAATCCAGACGCGCGAACAGGCGAGCTGAGAGCGCGCGCGCGAGTCGCGCGCGTCGCGCCGACCGTACGTAGATAGAGACTGGTACTTGCCTTATAGCCTCGTGAGAGTCAAGGGGAAAGAGAACGGGAGTAAGAGAGAGGAGAGCAGTGGGAGCGCAGAAAGAAAGAGACGAGAGAAAGAGAGAGAAGAAGAGAACAAGAAGAGAGAGAGAGAGAGCGAGAAAGAGAGAGAGAGAAACGAAGAGAGAAGAGAGAGGAGAGTAGAGAGAGAGAATACAGAGAGAGAGAGAGAGGAGAGAGACAGAAAGATATGCTAGATGAGGAGAGAATAGAGACGAAAGAGAAGAGAACGGGAGAGGCAGATGATCTAGAGAGAGAGAGAGAAAGAGGAACGAGAGACACGATAATATCAACAGGGAGACAGAGAGAGAGAGCGACAGAGAGAGAGAGAAGAGAGAGAGAAAGAGGAGCGAGAGAGAGAGAGTGAAGAGAAGAGAGAGAGAGAATCGAGAAGATAGGACGAGGGAGAGAGAGAGGGAGAGCACGAGAGAGAGAGAGAGAGAGCTGAGGAGGAGAGAGTGAGAGACGAGAGAGTAAGCGAACGAGACAGGCTAGAGAGAGGGAGAGAACCGCCGAGAGAGAAAATGAGACAGATTGAGCGAGAGGAAGAGACAGGAGACGAGCAGAGAACGAGAAAGCGCAATGCGCAGAGGGAGAGAAGAGAGAGAGAGAAAGAGAGCTCGTCGTCGTCGAGCTGAGCAGAGAGAGCGATCGCACGCGCGACGAGAGCAGCAAAGCGGACAGAGCGCAGGAGAGAGGTCAGAAAGAGGGCAGAGCGAGCCAGCAGCGCGACGAGTATGAGCAAGGTAGAGCAAAGCCAGAGAGACAAGATCTCGCCATCATGCTACTTCTCAGCGTGACGCTATCAATATTTCGCGAGCGCGACGCTAAAGGAACTGACGCGAGCTCCTCGAGCGACGCGCTCGATCGCATCGTAGTCGCTCTCTCGCTGCGTGATCTCTCTCTCTCTCTCTCTCTCTCTCTCTCTCTCTCTCTCTCTCTCTCTCTCTCTCTCTCTCTCTCTCTCTCCATCATGTCACCTGTCAGATCTACATTATAGGCTTGATTGCAGATAGAAAGTTTCAGCATTTTAACACTGTGCTGGAGGCTTACATTAAACAGCACTTCAGTGCAACTCTGGCATACAAGTAAGTTCAAAAACAGACCTGAACAACAGAAACACACTCAAACACACACACACACACACACACACACACACACACACACACACACACACACACACACACACACACACACACACACACCATGAGTGGATTATTGATCTTATAAATTTAGAGGATGCTGCTTTAAGCACTCTCTTCACCTTCAGCGTACTTGCTCTACTGCCTGTAAAATGGCTTTCTCTTTTATGCCACTTTTGTCATGATTTTAAAAAGCTTAGGCGTCTACATTTTTTTGTGCTTTAGTGTGTAATATCCTTTGAATGTGAGTTTGATTGCAGTGTTGCAGTCACTGTACAGGCCTGTGTTGGAAACACAGCTCAGTTTGTAGATGACGTTAAATGATCAATCTTCATCCATTTTTTCATCTGATATCATGTGATGTGAGATGTGCCAAGGAAATGAAGTTCGTGTGCAGCAGTGCTGGACTTACTCTCTGTGAAATGAGGTGCTCACCAATAATGCATGTAGAACATTTCTTCAGATTGAGCCGAACCGGTCGAATTGGTTCAGGTAACATATCTCTCTGGTTGGCTCTGGTTAGAGTTATATCAAACATGTCATACTGGATTGGGAACCTAGAAGTCCTGCATGTATCTCACAGTAGATTTAGGAACGACCACCAGGAAAAGCTGAAATTGGTGTTTAGGTGTTTGGGGATAGAGAAGTCTGAACTGACCACAATTTATTTTTACTGTTAACCTCACCTGGAAAAGCAGAAGGATTATGAATTAATGAAAAGCCTGTTAAGTCTATTTTACTGTGGGTTTATGTGCTTGTGTATTTGCTGCTGCATGCATTTCTGTGTTGTGGTTATAAAAGAATAATTCAGTTTCAAATCAATTTATGCTATTTGTCCACTCATATCAGGCGGAGTCAATAAGCTAAGAGATGTTTGTTTGTGTTTTCTACAAAGAGTTCTCTCATTCGAAGTGTTTTCCCAAAAAAGCCTCATAAATCTAGTTTAAATATCATTGTTACATTCCTGTTTGCAATCTTATTTTATTTTATTTTTTTTTGAAAGAGTGACTTTGTAAAATAAATAAACCGACTAATTTAAGATTTAAATTAAATTCCAATATAAATCCACCTTCAATGATGGCTTTGTTGAATGGTGCAATTAAATGTTACCAGAATTAACTCATCTTTGATGCCCCCCTCATAATATTACTATTCATTGTTAGCCCCCCCCAAACAATAAACAGTAATATTTTAAGCTTGTCTAAGTCTGTGTATAACAGTACCTTTTATCTGTGTTCCAATTTAACAATCCACCTAAAATCCGACAGTAGTGCAGCGTACAACCAGACACAGTGTGCACAATTTTTCCCTTCTTCTTTGGAGTGGACAGGAGATGAGTGATGTCCCAGTGCCAGCCCACATTCACGGCTCTCAGACCCAAATACCGCTGAGGAATAGCAATGAACTCATCCATATGTAGCCAACACAATACAGCCACAACTGAACCGCGATAAAGCCAGATCTCAGGCATAAAATTAAACAGAAAATACAACTAGGAAAGTAAATACTATTACCCCACAATTCAAATGTCACAGAAGCATTAGAGGTGGTGAGTTTCATTTGAGCTGCCTTCGTCCCAAATTCCAAATGCCATGAAAAACATTAAATAACTTGAAGTGCAGTCTTGCTTGCAGGTTGTTTGATCAAGACTTCACATAGAAGATAACATAGAACTTGAATATAATTACCACCAGTTGGAAAAGAGAATTCAGCAGCGCTGTGGTATAAACTTATTCACCAGTATCCGACCACAGTGTCATTAATGATATGCACAAATCTGAAAAGAAATGGAAAAATAAAACATATTGACTAAATGAAACTGATGTCTGTATTAAAGACTAGTGTGTTGTGTTTGTTTTTGTCTCTTCAGGAAATTGATGTCAGTGTTGAAGAAGTATTTGGACGTGTCTAGTCGTGGAGAAGCATGCGAGCCCATTCTTCGCACTCTGAAAGCTCTCGAGTACATCTTCAAATTCATCGTGCGCTCCCGTATGCTGTACTCTCAGTGAGTGTGTATGTGTGTGTGTGTGTGTGTGTTATCAAGCAGTTCACTCTTGTGCAGCATTCTGGGAAGTAACAGGTGGACTTTTAGTAGTGCTGTGGTATGTGCTGTCAATGTTGTTACACACACAGACACACACACACACACACACACACACACACACACACACACACACACACACACACACACACACACACACATACGCTCTCTCAACACAAAAACAGTAAGTGTTTCTCTTTTGAATGCTTGTGTGTGTACATGTGTGTTTGAATAGTTTTCCATAATTCCATTTTAAAGAAGCTGACTGCTGCATTAATGTGCCTGATAACTATTGATGGCTCGACAACAGCTAAATGCACTCTAATTATACGAGTCGTGGTGTGTGTGTGTGTGTGTGTGTGCACACGCGTTTATGATTTTATGTGAGGCTATATGAGTGATAATGAACAAGCCAGAATCTGAATTAGCATTTGCAATAGACTAAAGTGACAAAAGCCAGAAGAGAAAAGATGGATTCATTGTGTGGTTCGGTGCGCACAACAGCATATGAGAACTAGAAAGACTATTAATTAGAGCGAGATGTGATATAGAGAGATTACTGGGAATTCATCCAAGAACAACACAGTGGTTTAACCTTCCATTTCTCTTTTTCTGTGCCAATAATTCTGACTATCTCTGTGTTGCTTGTTATAATTTTTTTGTTTCTTTTCTTCTCGAAAAGCTGGAATTGTGCGATCTAAATGTTTGTGTGCACTGCTAATGCTAATCACTTTAATAACCTGATTTTTTATTTTTTATTTTGCAATCTTCTCAACATTTTCCTCTCATTTCCTCTCTAAAAACATTCATAATCCAATCAAAGGAACTAGAAATTGTTCAGAGAAAAATCATTTCAGAATATCCATATCAAGACATACATTATTGCTCTTGTCTGTAGGTTCCATCAGGTGGATGTTGAATTGTTCTGCTGTAAATACATGTGTTTAGCATGGTGTATTATGATAAAGTAGCATCTTATCCATATCACTTGAAATCCAATGGTTCTGGGTTCAGATCCCCTGTGACTATGAGAAGAATCGACGTTTAATCATTCAGCTTCTCAGGGGTTTTTGTTGTTTGTCACACTAATTAGTCTATTTGCTATGACATTTATGTGTATTGCATTATTGCTGATGTTACTTTGTTGTTCATCTTTTTTGTGTGTGTGAATAGAAATCTTTTTTATTGATCCCTTGAACTTCTCGGATCCATTAGTTTGTCTGGATTTACAGTATGTCAGTATGTCCAGTGTTATAATCGGACTTAAATGTACAGCCTGTAGATATACTACAGCATCATCGGTTTCATACTGACAGTACTGAAGTTTCAGTAAGTTGATTTTATCTGTAAAAAGTAAAGCTTTCAAATATCTGGATTTGGATTTAAACCTGAGGTAATAAGTGACCAAAACCAGAAGGAGATTTGCATAGATGCAGACTGCATATTTCAGCGAGATAAAAACATGACCACTTCTTTAAAAAATAAACGGAAAGCAATAATAAGAAATAAGAGCAGGTTATAGAATGTAACATCCAGTGTTTAAATGTTACATGCATTAGCATGATGTAGTTATAGTACAGAATCTGAAAATATTACAGAATGAAGTGTGAAATATTAACATGCAGGTAAGTTATATTAAATTACGCTAAATTTAATTAAGCGCTTTGATCAGAAATTAAATATCCAAACCTTGCTTTAAACTTATTGTGATGAAATTAATGTTAAACTTATAAATGCACTGGTATTGTGTCTATATTGTTGGCTTTCACACACAATGTCTTTATCCTCTGGGCTTAGTGTGTCCCAGAAACACATATGTCAGGCTTAGGACTGTTAGACAGTGACTTCTTTTTCATTTCTTTCCTTTATAGATTAAGGTATACAGCAGGGAATAAATTAGAAAATTGCTTATCATTAATTATTTACGAATATCCCACTTGTAAGTATGACATGAATTAATGTTCTTGCGTATCATTTTGGTCAGGAGCTCATATTTTTTACTCCAGTAGCACAGCAAGATCTCATAAAAATGAGTAAACACAGATTTAAAATTCTTACTTAGATTCTTTTTTTTAAGTAATTCCTTTGCTACGTTTGTCCACATTTTTCTCTCCTACACTCAGAGTGTACTGTGCTATCTGTCTCTCTTATAGCTCGTGTGCTTCTGCTGCCTGCACAAGGACAGTGTAGGGTTTGTGACTGACGGCTCTGCAGTCTGTAAAGATCTTCTAATGCTTTTTCATTTTATATGGGCCACCGGGATTAACACTCTGGTGCAGTGGGTGTGTATGAGAGAATGCTCAATCTCACTATCCACAAGCCTTACAGATGTTTGTCCTGTAACGTTTGATAGTGTTTGTGCTAACACCGTAGCACAAGCTTTATTCCATCTTTCATCGTTTGATGTGTGAAAGTGTGTGGTGTGTAGTTTATAGAAAGAGAGTGTATGTGTGTGCATGTCCAGGGATTTACATATATTCTGATCTGGTATTCAGTACAGTCGTATGCAAAAGTTTAGGAACCCCTGACGATTTCCATGATTTTCATTTATAAATATTTGTTTGGATCAGCAATTTCATTTTGATCTATCAAATAAGTGAAGGACACATTAATGTTTCAGTAGTGAAATGAGGTTTATTGGATTAACAGAAAATGTGCGATATGCATCAAAACGAAATCAGACAGGCGCATACATTTTGGCACCCTTTTAATTGGAACACACAATTGGTTTGCCTTGTACTTCATAGACAGGTGCATCCAATCATGAGAAAAGATATTTAAGGTGACCAATTGCAAGTTGTTGTTCTCTTTCACTCTCCTCTGAAGAGTGGTGACATGGAGGCCTCAAAACAACTCTCAAATGACCTGAAAACAAAGATTGTTCAACATTATGGTTTAGGGGAACGCTACAAAAAGTTATCACAGAGATATAAGCTGTCAGTGTCCACTGTGAGGAACATAGTGAGGAAATGGAAGACCACAGGCACAGTTGTTGTTAAGGCCTGAAGTGGCAGGCCACGTAAAATATTGGAGAGGCAAAGGTGAAGGATGGTGAGAACGGTCAAAAACAGCCCACAGACCACCTCCAAAGACCTACAACATCAACTTGCTGCAGATGGTGTCACTGTGCATCGTTCAACAATTCAGCACTTTGCACAAGGTGAAGCTGTACAGAAGAGTGATGCGAAAGAAGCCTTTTCTGCACACACGCCACAAGCCAGCTTCATTTTGGAATAAGGTGCTGTGGAGCGATGACACAAAGATTGAGTTATTTGGTCATAACAAGGGGTGTTATGCATGGCGGCAAAAGAACACAGCGTTCCAAGAAAAACTCTTGCTACCCACAGTAAAATTTTGTGGAGGTTCCTTCATGCTGTGTATTATTGCATAATAATAAGAAAATATGGAGAATTTGAAAACTATGTTGATAAATGAGGTATTACTCACCTTGTGCTGTGTGGCCAGTGCCGGTACTGGGATTCTGGTTAAAGTTGAGGGTCGCATGAATTCCAGTCAATATCAGCAGATTCTTGAGAATAATGTTTGGGAATCAGTCACAAAGTTGAAGTTACGACAGGGCTTGTTTGTGTTGGTGTGCGTGTGTGATAGCGACCACAAGGATGGGAATATCTGACAGGTTTGAATTTGGGGACATTTGGCTGAAGTCCTTGAATAAACATTTTGTTTTTAATATAACAACTGCATCCCAAAATTAGCTTTTGGTTACTTAGATTTTGGTCTGGTTTATGTACATGGAATGCTTCAGGTGTAGGTGTAGTGTTCATTATCTACACTAATATTTATTAATAAGCTTAGTTTAAATAACCTAATAGTGTTAAAATGCTAGATGATCAGTCATAGAATTTTGGTGACTAGTTTTTACCCCTGCATGTATTCATGTGTATAAGGACATCAATTTTGAGCTTCTTTTTCTTTCTCTTCCTTCTTCACAAGAGTTAATTTTGCATAATAATAAGAAAATATGGAGAATTTGAAAACTAAGTTGATAAATGAGGTATTACTTATCTTGTGACCATGACATTTAACATCTAATAAACCTGTTGTCCTTCCTGTACAAAAACGAGCGAAACGTTCTTCAAGCACTACAGGTGTAAATGCCTTTTTTCTGTAGTACATCCTTTGTTCATCACCCTAAGTTTATTCTTAATTTTTTTTCACACACAGTGTGTATTGTTTTTATGTTATTAGAGTAGCGACATCAGACACCAACACTACACATCCTGTGTAATGTCCCAGTAGCATGTGTGGAAGGTCAGTGGCACTGTAAACACCGCTGTTCCTTCAGAGTAATTATAAATACTGAGAATGGTGTGATTATAGAAAGTCAGTAGTCCCATCTCATTGGCAGAAAGCATGAGCAATACTGTGTGTGTGTGAAGCCTAGTCATGGAACCGTCTCTGGTTTTACACCACATAATTACAAGCCTCATCTATGAGCTGAGTCAGGAGTGTAAGAATAGAGACAAAGCTCAGTGTGGGGCTCAAGATCAGGAGTGAAGAGAACTTTGAGGTTAGCTTAGCAAAAAATAAATCCAAGGGAAGAATGAGTGTGAAAAGAGACAAATGACATCGGAAATGGGGAACAGACTGAGAGGTAAAATGGCGAGACACAATTAGCGAGAAGTGGTTGAATAGGAACAGAATGGTATAAAGAGAGAGAAAATGGAGTGAGACGGTTTTGGTGCAGTCTCTTAAATCAGACAGCTTTGATTGAAGTGTCAGTCAGGCTGGAGCTCTCAGTGCAGCACTGTGACGAGATTTCTCTGCCTTACAGCCATTAAACCAACACAAGTAAGGGATTTGACACTTGTCCTATCTGCTACACCTTTTCCAGTGCAGGTTGTGCAGCCGGTCTCAAAACGTTTGGCACCTCTTTACTGTCTAAGCACGGACTATTGCTGAATGATTCAATTCTAATCCAGTACTAAAATACTTCTGGTCTTCAACCATTAGTGCTTTTAAATGCGAACTCCTGAAACAACATGTTCTTACTCTTCAAGCGCTTAAATTCATTATGACAGGGTTGCTAAGCAACTGGAAAAACTAGACAGCGAGCATTCATAAGCTAAGGATTTGGATAGCTACAGGGCCTTTAGTCGAAATGTGTAAAAGCAGGATGATATAGAATTAAAACAGATCTGTTGTTAATATCCACATTTCCCGCAAGACTTGATAAATTCCATCACTGAGAAACATTGAGATTTCAAAAGTTAGTTGAAACTTGGCTGAAAGTTTAAACTTCCAAAGTCGTTATGAATCGTTTGAAGTACCTATAGTAATTTGTCCATTCGTTTGAATGTAGCACATGAACCAGTTATGTTCGACACCAGCATCTCCTCCAGAAGAATCCACCGTTTAAAGAATGTGAACAGTGTAGGGAATGTGCAAATCTGTTATATATTTCATATGTTGGTGATGAACAGGTATAAAGAACTTTTTTTGTACACAATTTTTTGTATTTAATACTAATTAATTGTCATATTCTCTTCCTCTAGGCTCTATGAGGGGAAGGAGCAAGAAGAGTTTGAAGACTCTCTAAAAGGCCTATTTGAATCCATCAACAGACTGATGAAGAGTGATTACCACACCACCCTACTTCAGCAGGTGTGTGACATATTTTTATCTTCTCGTGGTGAGCAAAAAAAACGAGGAACTGTAGCTTTTAGTTTAAAATAGCTTTTAGGTTGCTTTGATTTTGGTTGCTGAGGTTTATGTCTGGTTTAGAATTAGGGTTAGATTTAGGTGTAGGCATAGAGTAGATAAAATAATGAGTTAATCATCCACCCATCCATTCATCCATCCATCTAACCCTAACCCTAACCCTAACCCTAACCCTAACCCTACACTGGAGGAAACTCTGGGTTGCAAGGTGTTGGACACAGTGAGCAGTGTTCGAACCTATTGCAGGGCAATCTCAACCTCACTACAGATTCTTTAGAGATACCCATATGAAACCCCTGCAGCACAGAGAACATTCAAATGCTTTAAAGCCAACAGAACAGGGGTGGAACTCAAACCTCCAACACCTGAAGTTTGGGGCAAATGTGGTAGTCACTAAGCCACTGTGCACCCCTGAAAGTAGCCCAATACATAGGAAAGTGCTAGATACAACATGCATTCTGTTTATACACATGAAGGTCCCTTTAAAGATAGTAAAATGTGTGTGTGCTTGAAAATGTCCTTTGTAAAATATTTTTCCTTACTTATGCTCATCATATTGGATCTGGACACTTTAGCTAAACCAGACAAGTTTGTTACCTTAAGCTACTGTGATCAGCAGTCACATATAAATTAACACAGCTCTAAATAAAAAAGTGTGTATTTTGTGTGTTTGTGTGTAGGTGGCAGCTCTGAAGTACTTGCCTGCTGTGCTGCAAGATATTGAGACTGTGTTTGATGCAAAGCTGCTCAGGTGAGGTTGCCACTCATTATAATGGTTAAAGAAAAAATAAAAAAATGGAGAAAAGGGTAGAAAGGTTGACACTCAGGGAATTCAGCAAACACAACAGTACTTACGGTCGACTCACATGTTGCTCAATTAAAGTCCTCTCAAATGCTTACCAGACAACGGATACCGTTCCAACGTAATGAATGTGTTTATTTTTTGATAAAATTACAGCTTCTCTCAGGTCCTTTTCTGGCCAAACAGGAATATGTTTTATCTCAGCCGCTATCTGGGAAGCTTTCTTTGCCGAATGCTCCATGAATGCTAATTTGCCTGAAGATGAGAGACAGCAGTCTGCATTGCGGAGAGAAAATTGCTTCTTTGTGACATTGTTCAAGTCTGTTTTAAATAATGCGAAACTCTGTGTGAGATTTTTTCCCGCCATTTTATATAAGTTTATTAAAGAAGAGGACAAAAATGTAAGGTATGATGCTGAGACATTCTTATGTAAATAAATGCAAAATTATAGAATGCATGTGGCGTTACAGCAGGAGAACAATGACATGAGCACAAAACTTTTAAGGATGTTTTTATAAGCTGGAAGAGGAACATGATCTACTGTATATGCCAAAATCAAAATAGAAAATCATTTTAATGTTAGACATGAAGAAAGAGCCGAGAAAAAAAAAAAGCTTTGACTAGGAAAAGCCTATTGGAAACAGATGATCAAAGACCGTTGTTCACACATTCTCATGTCTGCCCATATTGAAGTCAAGGTTTATGTTATTATGCCAGAAGTATGTCCTTGATTTCAGGGCCATATTCCAGTCTGACAGGGGCTAATTCATCCGTCCATCTATTTTCTGTCTTGCTGATCTTATACAGAGTCCCCGAGAACCTGGAGATTATATCAGGGTGCTCTGGGTAAAAGCTAGGGGACACTATGGACAGGGTGCCATCCCATCACAAGCCGCAATCTCTCACACTACAGACAGTTAAGACAAGACAGTCAGCCTATAGCACATGCCTTTGGAAACCAGATTACCCAGTGGAAGCCCCTGAAACATGGAGAAACATGTATGTAAACTCCATGCACAAATGGCGGAGGTAGAAATCAAACCCCCAACCCTAGGCTTTGTGCACTAGATGCTATAAGCTCTGACATCTGCAGCAAATCTAAAGCATTTGAACCAAAATGTCCACCATGAATTTGTTAACAGAGACTAGAAAGGATGAGGTAGTGTTTTATACTTTAGATGTTTTATTAATGTCACGGAGGAAATTCTAACCAGATTCTTCGATGTGAAAAGAATTAAAGGTTACAAGCAGGGCTATTTGTTATCTGAATAGGGCTAATGGCGGTAGCTTGACAGTTCTGCTCTTTAACCTCACAACTTTCCAGTTACAGCATACACCGTTTACGAGGATAATTGCTCTTCTAATACAGGAACTTTTGTCAATACTTATAAAATTATAAACAAAACATGAACAAAACAGGAATGTCATTGTTTAATACTCTATTAGTAAGATTGGCAAAGTAACACATGCATTAATTATTTTTTTTAAATAATAGGCCAAATAAGAAAAATATTTGACAAACATCGATAATCGATAAAGTTGCATCAACTTTGACAAGCACATGGCATCAAAACACGTGAACTTAATGAACAAAAATCTTAATAACATTTAATATTTATAGCAGATATAAGTAAGCTATCACTATTTTTTAAGCTGATACAGTCTTTCTGGATAGTATGTGATCTCCCTGTGCCCATGTGGGTTCACCTGAGCCATGCTTATAGTTTTGTATTTTAATTAAATCATGGCTTTGCTGAAACTGAAAAATGTACACTGTTTATTTTTAATTTTGCAGTGTAAATATAAGGATTTTAGCATCTTGTAAAACATGAGGGTGTCTTTGTATCTTAAAAACACCCTGTCTGTATTTCAGCCACTGTGTTTAGGCATCATACAAACATTAGGTTTATTAAGGAAAAAAAACTCTTTGTCTATTTATTTGGACTTTATTAAGTCATAGACTTTATTAAGACATAGACTTAAGTAAAACATTGTGGAATTCAAATGTATTTAGTTAACATTTAAACAAATATCAAGTATTTCACGCTAAATTATTGTGTATCTTTGTTAACATTACCTTCATTCATTATTACTGAAATGTATCATTTGTTACTGGCAACTAAAACATCAAATAATGGTTAAGGGAAAATGAAGTGAAAATGTGAACCAGAAATCAGCTTATAAAACTCAGCCAAGATTAAAACCATGATTTAAATCCTGCAATTTTAGCCCTGAAGCTTTAGACCAAGAACCTAAGCCATAAAACTCTAACCCAGGTACATATTTATCTTGTACAGGAACCTAAGACCAGGAATCTCAGAAACATAATCCTATGAATCCATCCCAAGAATTTAAGTTCAGGCACCTAAGCCTTCAAATAGTTCAGTCATTTATTTTGCTGAAAAATTTGTGCACCACTGTGATAAGTATCTGCACATGTCACAAGCCTTAATTCTAATTGCCAAAGACAAGGACCGGGAACCATGTGTCCTAGGTCCTGCATTAGCAAACGCATTAGCAACTGTGTGTGTGGTAGCAATCATCAAGAGAAGAGAATAAAAAAGCTGTTTGGCCTTTGACACTAGACAACACATGCATATAAATGATTAATCCCCAACCTGTTTCCTCTCAAACACTTGCACATCTATGTGCAAAATTTTCACTTTACCAATTTTCACTTTACCATCCAACACACACACTTGAGCTCACTCAAAGTGATTATTTTTAATCAGTCCCATTGTCGCCTAATTAAAAGTGCGTTGGCCCACGTTGCTTCACATGGGACGATGAGGCTGTGTGCTAATGCGCTGACATTTGGTTAGCCTACTTAGCTTGTTTTGGCAGCACACAAAGTCATCATCTGGCTGAGGAACTTCAACAAGCTTTCCAGAGCACTTTATTTATTTTTATTAAGTGATAATGCTCTCGGTTTGATGAACATATTTCTGCAGGTATTATTAATGAGAGTTAGCAGCAAAGGGAGTTTTTTTTGTGTTTGTATGTGTTTAGTTTCTCTGTTGTCACCACACACAAACACAGACCAATTATATTCTTAGTCACACAATCAATAATGTGCAATCACGAGTGTTCCTTTAGGCCTAGGGAGACAGCGTGCAGGACTTGCTCTCTGACTGATGATCGATGCTCGGCACATCGATATACGCCTAGAGAACACAGCTAAAATGTCTCCTAGTGTTTGTTTTCTTGTTTAGCCCCGATTTTGGATGTTTGAGAAGAATCTTCAGCTTTACCTTGTGTTATGTATTACTATTAGGTTGTTAAAGCTTTTAAAGGCTGGTGGTACAGATCAATGTGCTATCCACTGCAATTTTCTGAATCAAACACAAAGGTTACACTCCACTCCGAATGGTATTCATTAACCCCCTCCATTTCTCCCTCTGTTTTCCTCTACAGTAAGCTGCTGTATGATTTCTACACCTGTATTCCTCCAGACAGGTTGCAGAAACATAAGGTTGCCTCCATGACCGAGATCGTCAGCAGCCGCCTTTTCAGGAAGAAGGGTGAGCGGTTTCACACGTCCATCTCATTAACTCTGTCGATTCCCGTCTCCTCCTTCTCATTTACTCCTCCACCTTTTCTCGTCATTGCCTTGGCTGACCCCATTAACCTTTAATTTTCTCCTTGATCCTTTCTTTCCATTTTTTTCCTCTCATTTTCTCCCTCCTCTCTTTACTATGACCTCCAATCTACTGTATGCTCCATTTGACTATTTTCATGCCGTCTTTCTTTCATCATATTTGGAATGTTTTCTCTCTTTCTATCCTCCATGAGCCGAATCATTACGCGTGGGTAAACAGTAGCCCCTGGCCTGGTCCTGTCCAATAGACTGTTAAATAGATGCTAATGGGTGATGAATGGTGTGTGTGTGTGTGTGTGTGTGTGTGTGTGTGTGAGTTTTAATAAAGCCCGTGATGACTCTGGTTGTGAAACATCCGCCAGGGATTAATAATGGAGACGTTGGGCACACAGCCATGAGTGTTTGCCTGTGTGTATTTGCTTCACACTTCATGATTGACACCAATGGAGATCCCAAGGTGAGTGTGATCGGTACTCAGTTTGGCAGGCCACACTTCTCTTTAATGAAGAGAAAGTCCTCATTAGGGCTCTTTAATGAAGCTAAAGACCCAGCACTCTCCAGCACATGAAAGACAGCAGACGGTGCAGTTCATCCTGGAATCCAGTATTCATGGGCTTACAGTTAATCAGAGCTGTGTGTGTTCATGTCAGTGATGTTCTGAGCAACTGCCAATGTAGAGATCAGACTACAAGTGTATCATCCAGGTCATTTAACTTAAGATTTAATAATGGCAAAATATAGAAGATAAAAGGAAAGCATTGAAGCAGTTCTCAATAGGAAGTGGTTTTATTTCTGGTGTGGGGGTGTGTAAACATAAAAACTGGTTTATATGAGCTGTTATTTAATTTGCCTAGCAATCTACACTAAAAAAAGGAATATGTGGTCAGTCAGATTACGCTGACTGACCACATATTACATATTACATAAACATATAGTTCATTTAAAAATGTCATTTTACACAAGCAAATGTGAGTTTGTTGCTTGTACTAAACTTAATTTAAACAGTTTTTCCTTATTAGTTTGAATGATATAGATTTAGCAATTGATTGGGAAATTCTGTGCAGAGGTTGAAACTGATGGGATTATACATTCACAGTAAGTGGGACTGATGACCTGAGCTGGTGAGTCCCAGCTCAGGTATGACCTTATATTACATACTGAAATCATGTTGGATGTACAGAAACTAATTGTGCTAATGTTACTCAGTTCGTATTATAATAAGTAAAAAGTAAATTCAGCGTCCTTTTTATTTCAGTATAGCCAGTGTTAGCTGATGTTAATTTGCAGTTATTACTAGTTATAATTGATCACCAAACTACAAACAATTCCATTTCTAATCATCACATAAAGATTTTAAAGAAGATAAACTGTGCTCTTTATCTGCTGAAAGGAAAACAAGCTAGCATATACATTGAAATTATGCTGAAAAGAAGCAATTTGTTAGTTTTTTCACATTTTTTGTCAGATACAGGATCTCATAAAAGATTTGTTTTTGTTTGTATTTACAAACATATCATTTGTATTCTTCCCTGCTAATGCAGTTGAGCTGAGTATTTAATGTTTATACATTTAGAATTGTCTGTACTTATACATAGGATAGTTGTCCGGATTCCTGAGGATATTTAACTAATACTTGTAAAAACCATCTAATAACGTAACTTGAAGTGTAAACTTTAAGTCATATTCATACCAACAGATGTATTTACTGCTAATGCTAAGCTTACTGATGAAACTAGCTTCTAATTAGCTAACACTACTTTCAAACTAGTTATAGTTGTCACTGATTTTTTATGATTTTTTTTCTCATTTTGTCTCTCATAGTTAAAATGTACCTATGATGAAAATTACAGGCCGCTCTCATATTTTTAAGTGCGAGAACTTGCACAATTGGTGGCTGACTAAATACTTTTTGCCCCACTGTATTTGTCATGTATTGTACTGTCTTGCACTGTTTGCCCTGGGCTGCACACTATGTGGCAGGTTAAGAATTTTATGTAGCTCCAGGGTCTAAATAGCTATTTCAACAGGCTAACATGAGGCAACAGCTAATAATTATTGGCTGGTAAATATGACCTGGTTTTACATAAGACGAGACATAGCAATTTAAGCAAAGACAGATGTGTTAAAGCAGACAACACAGAGGTGCTTTATAATAATCCGATACTGTAAAGAAGACAGCTGAGATTTCCTTAAAAAAAAAAAAAAAAAAAAAAAAAAAAAACACAGCTACATATGCTATAGAGTCAAATATTTCTCTGATGAAATGTTGGTTCTTGCCAATAATGTTGAAAATTGTCATTTCAGATCTTCTAGGAGTTTTTCTGTTTCTGGATATTCCTGTTGATTGTTCTGTTATATTTACATTTTTCTTTCTCTCTCAACCTCTTGTAGTCTGTCTATAAAAATGTTAACTTATGCTCCGCTCTATTTCCTAATTTTCTTAGTAATTCTTGTTCTCTCTTTATCTGTATTACCTCTTTGTTATCCCTTTCTCTCCATCACATCATTTGCTTTAAGAGACCTGAGTGGATATCACACATTAGCAGCAGCCTGATAAACAACCAAATGCACAACAGTAACTACAGGAAAACCATTTAAAATCACCACTTGCCAATTCCAGGCTGTGAAAGAATGAAACACATCCTGCTAGGTATATTCTGTTTAAAGCCTGTACCATTATAAACACATATGATTATATTGTAAATCACAGATGATCACAGATCAGTCTTTAACTATTGCTAATTAAGACAGTATAACATTTTATTGTTCCCAGGTGGCACATTAAAGTGTTACTGTTGCACACAAATAATGCAAATTAGTCAGAGCAACACAACTATGAAAAAAGATCCTATAGATTTTACAGTAAATTACTGTCAATTAATTTGACAAAAGGTAAATATTACAAGCTGTAATATTTTAAAATATATCACACATTCTGATGAACGGGAATAGTGCAAGAGAATAAACACTTAGTACAAAGCTGCAGTATTTTTTAAAGCCATGCACTGAGCTTTTGGGATCATTTACACAGAATCCCAAATCACTCCATACATATGTTTAAAATTAACATCTTTTATTAAATAAAATGTCTTCTAAATATATTCATTCTTAATTTTGATTGTATATTTTTTCCAGATAGCATTTAAAAATGACTTTCACAAACGAAGGCCAAGATGTATTATTAGAAGGTACAGACAAAGATCATTCACAGGAACGCTTTCAAAGTGCAATTACATTCATAAATCTAGATGTGTTAACACAAGTTCACCGTAAGCAGTAGAAAAGACTCTGTGTGTCTTTGCAAAGAATAACAGTATAACTGAGGAACCTTTAGTTAAGTGGAACAAGTTTGTGTCGGGAAGCTTGTTTAAGTATATGTTAAGTTTTATTCAGAGCTTATGTACAGTATACTTAGTAGAGAAGTAGACTTTTTGACCTAGTCGCATCTTCAAGATTGTGTAATAAAAACATTTGTTACTCAAAACCATTTTGTTGCCTCCCACGTGCTGCTGAGGTTTGATGATCAGCATGTGCTTGGGAAGTTGCAGTACATCAGCATGACATTTAAAGCACTACAGAGTGATATGTTTAGGCTTTATAAAATGGTCTCACCAACTGAAAATCAAAACACAACTGGCTGCTTCCAGTGTTACACTTACTTATTATGCTGGAGGCTGATCAGGCAGCATGAAGTCCTTACCAGTAGGGGTGGTATAGATATACATTTGTAGTTCCTAGATGTCCCAAAGCCTGAATGTTCCCTTGAGGATATTAACACCTTTGGCACTTTTTTAGAATCCTAAGACCACGTACCAGACTGTTTTCAATTCATGCAGCTCAGTAAATGGTGCAGTCCCATATGCCATTTCACCACTTGCATGCACCATACTGAACTCTAATATAAATAGTCTAAAATGTTCTCTTTGGCTCATGGTGATTGGCCCAAGGCCATCACATCGTTCCAAAATCTGGCTTGTAGCTCCCTGTGCTGCTATCCATTTGCTCATTTAATTATTCATGGACTTGTTTATTTATTTGTGAGTTACCGCCTCCCCTGCGAGCCACATTGACAGGCATTTTAATTGAAATTTGTCCAGCATATTAGGCTGAGGCAAGGATCCATTTTGCGGCATGTCGTCAGAGATGTGCGAAAAGGGAGCGAGACATTTATACCCTGTAATACCCTGGTCAGACTATCAGCACCGACCGATACATGCTTAATCCCTAACATGTCAGATACAGTAGAAAGGGTGGGGGGTGGGGGGTGGGGGTGATGGGAATGAGTGATGTGACAGGCGAGTTTGAATGGATGTGAATTGCAGGCAGAAGGGATTTCCATAACCTGACTGGTTGTAGTTACTGTCAGTAGTGAAGCTTTTAACCAGGGAACATGATTATTTTGGTAACATTTTACAATAACACTACAAGAACAATCACACACTAAAGCCTGAATTAATAATTAAATATGAAATATGAACTAATCAATTACAAATGAACAGCTAACCGTGACTTACAGCATGAGACTGAATTCATGTGTTTATAACAACCATGTACTAGCATGTACTGTATAATATTTATGTCCCTCTTTAATGTATTAACATATAGTCGTAAACTCAAACATGCTCAATCAAACAAGAAGTTTAATATAAGCGAAACATGCAAATTTTCAAGTTGTTTATAATTTGCATATCCTGTTGTGTACACAAATGTCACTGGATGGGTCTGGATTACTTTACACTTTAATTTACACTGATCCACCTTATCAAACCTTATAAAGAGGCACTAATAATAAACACAAAGTGTTTCATCACAAACTGTTTTGCATTATTTTCATTAATTTCCCTTCCAATCCCACCATAGTACTAGTACATGCTCTGAGTGGCTCAGTCTTGGATTTATGGCAGCAGTTGAACTTAACTTAATTTAACTCTTAGTTTAACCAGTGCATCAATTAACATTTAGTTTGCCTCTATGAAAACGAAACATGTACTAACATGCACTTAAGGTGGTCTCATGTCAGAGTTAAATTTTGCTCTTTGTAGTTTGTGATTAGTAAATGCCTTAACCCGTGTACAGTATGTTGTTCGTATGTTTGTTACTCAGCCAGTGTTCGTGGGTCTGGTGGACCTGCTGCATTTTTAGGTTTTTAATTCAACACAATCAAAAATGTTATGTAAAAATACTCTACAGGTGTTTACTTTATCCCAATTACAAGCAATATAAACAGCATATATGGTTACTATTTGCCCTTTACCTTTATTACATCACAATTTAATTAAAGTGATACTCATTTTTTGTTCTTTTGTAATAAAATGTAATAAAAAAAATAAAATCAAATTTAATCAAGTTATGAGTGGGAAAAATCAACAAATTTACAAGGAAGCAAAGTTTTTTAAAAATATTGATGTTCATGAATATGGGTCTCACAGACCCGAACATCATACAAGGGTTAACTCATCATTAATTCTTTTTTCAGTAAGTATTACGCAATACAGTGCATTTATTGCATGATTATTCATGTATTGTTATTCTAAAGTGTTTATTTTAAAATATCCACATGATTTTCTGAAAGTAGCTTTAGTCTAAAGTTTGGTCAAGTTTCATAATCTCCATATGAAATGGCTTGGTATTAGCATCATGAATTTAGAAACACCACAAATTCATGTTCAATCATTAAAAGTGTCAGTTATAAGTATATTCAATAAGACACAGAGATTATGGATGCATGTACACCACTGCGTGTCATTATCTAACACAGATGTATTTGACAGGTGCTTATTTAATTTCCACTTGAAATAAAATTAGATTCATGAATATAATATGGGGCAATTATCTTGGATTATTCTACTGTCACACGCTAATATCTGACAGACTGAGATCATTAAAGCATTAAATAGCAATTATAAAGTCATATCACTGAGCTCTGAGAAAGATTTTCTGTTTTATTTTATTTATTTATTTATTAATTTGATTATTTGCATTGCCAGGGATTTAGGAAGTCAGTGTAATGCAACTAGCAATTGATAAGCTGTGTTGAGAATGTCAGTTAATTTTATGCCAAATTAAGCAATGGTGTTGTAGGAAAAAGTCAGTGGGTGAAGGATTTTTGTTGGGCAAGTTACCAGTAAACACTCACAGATACTGTGCCAAACAACAGGGAAATGTAAGCACAGCCACCGTATCTATGAGAACCATTTCTGTTTAACGGTAGATTCAGAGAGGGCAAGGGAGATTTCTGAGTGAAAAATGTCTATTAGACAATAATTAAAAAGATGATAAAATATGTATTGCAAATTCATTGCAGGTACAACATAGTGAACTTGGTTTAAAAGAAAAAAAAACGACGCATCACCTTTCAAAAGCCAAATATTTGGTGCTAATTTTTTTTTAATTTTTTTTTATTTTTTGTGGTTTTTGAGATATAGTTGAGCTGGAAACAAAGGTAACATTGGTGGGGAAATATAGGTCCCTGAGAAGACATGAGGATAAAACTGTGCGAGGAGTGACTTAAAAGGGACCATGTCCTCTTCAAGGAGAAACACAATCTTTATGGATACTAAAGCAGGTCTTGGGTACAAAGCAAACTTCTCTCTACACCAGGGCTATTCAATTAGTTTGTCACAGGGCCAGTTCATGAAAAGCTTCCCAAATGAGAGGCTTGAGAGATCTGGCTAGCAAAATGAGTGATGACACGATAACAATATAGGAGCCCATTTGTTGTATTTTTGCACCATAAGACACCCAAGTAAGCTTTTTTTCCTTGCTATGTTGTATTTTGAAACTGTAATACAACAACATCAGTTCAATGTAAGACGTCCAATTGGGCTTTTTCAAATGGTTAAATCAATTCAAATGGTTAAATCAGCGAGCCTAATAAATTAGAATTTAACTCATTTAACTGAAACTTAAGTTCACATAATAAAAAGGTTAACAATATTGAAAGTCATCTCAATAATTGGCAAACAATTAGGCTGTTTCTTTTGATAAAAAATTACATTTTTTAAATTTTACAAGAGCAGGGAAATCAGCTGTATATGTTGTCAGTGCAGTACACATACAGTGGTGCAGGTTCTGGGCTGTGACGGATGTGTGTTTATTGTTTTAATGGCATTCATGTGTGAGAAGGACAATTCACACGTGTAAGTAGAGCTATGGTACTTAGAATAGGGTTAATTTTGTTTCCACAAATTTCCCGGTTTCTTTTGAAGAAAAAAAAACAAAGGAAGAAATGAACAGAAGAAATTAGATTAATAAAAGTTTTTATCTGTCATCATCCTACAGTCAGCGTGTCTCACAGGAGAGGTTACTCGCACCACTCACCTGTCATGTGACTCCTGCTCTGTGCTACGACTGCGGCTCGTGCTGAATGGAACAGACACACATCACTTTATAACAGTAGGGTCCGTTATCCGACTGAACTAAATTTATTATAGAGATGTCTTTCACACTAGGCTACTTGAAGGCGCGGAACAAATTACCTTGCGGGCCGTCAATTGAATAGCCTGGCTCTACACTAAAGGATTTGCCAAGAATTAAACATAAGGCACAGAGATCATGCTGACAAATCTGTCCTCATTAGTAATCAGAGCAGAAATCAGAGCAAAGATCACAACTGTAGAGTAGATCACTAGATTTAAGATTGGATCCCACACCACTGGCAATTTGAAAGATAATAGTTTAAGACCAGACAAATATCGGGATCCAATTTGTGGTCATTGTTCTCACAATAGAATCAATAATCCCAGACATTACTGACCTGGTTTGGGTTCTATTCGCTGTCACATTATGTTGAAGGTTGAACTGACCTAAAAGTCACATTACCTCCAGTCTGCAAGGTCAGTAGCATGTGAGAAAGAAAATCTGAATTGAAAATGTCAGAGCCGCTAGCTTTGTTCAGACAGCAGAGCAATTCTGATTTCTTTCTTTCACAAAGACTTTCGTTTTAAGAATAGACAAACTATTCAGACAAATTATGTATGAGCTGAAAGCGTTCTACCAACCTGAATGGGTTTTTGACAGACAACAAAAATTGACAAGGGTGACATTCAATTTTTGTTGTTGTTGCTGTTTGGCAACATTGGGAAGGATCATTCCTGGAGAAAAAACAATCCATAATCCCAGAAATTTAATATGAAACCACATACAGATGAGGAAAATGGATTTAGAGTTCACGGCCAGTTTGATTTATCTTTACGTTTGCTTATTTGACTGATGCTTGTATACAGAATGATTGACAACTGAGACAGGGTACATCTGGGCAGTTGACAGTTAGTGTTCTTGCTTAAGGACCCAACTGTGGCAGTGCTGGGATTTGAACCCACAATCTTCTGATCTGTAATGATGTGATGTAAATTAATCAGCTTTTGGCATGTTTACCTATTCCATCTATCTTTTGTTTACGGAGACACACAACCTCACCCATACATCACACACACAGCACAACAGACGAATAAGGACTCACACTAAACCTTCCTTGTGCATTAAAACACTGAATAGACTTACACGCAGATGCACACAAGTTGGTATACTCATACACACCAGGATGACTCTCATCTGACTAATTTGTATGCACTGAAAGTGAATTAAAGTTTCTATCCACGGCCCTAATGTGGCCGTTGTTATGGTTACTCTTGCCAAGGGCTGGTCTCAACCGTGATCATCCTGCTGGGCTAAAAGCATTAAACCCGCCCTGCCTTTTCAGTGTTTTTGTGCTCACTATGGCACCAGCTGTCTTTGTAGTCTGTGATTGTGCATTATTAGAAGCTTTTGATTGCAAATTGTGGCTGTCATGAGTGCATGTCTTTTTGCACAATAATTTATGTGCTCTAAAATTTTACATTTTTGCTGTAGCTGGTATTATCCTTACAAACTTCAAATTTTCTAGAATGTACTTCTATGCACACACAGAGGTTTCTCCACTTTTCTCTCCCTCCATTTATCTGCATGACATGTGGATTTTTATTTGAGATGCCTACAGTAAGTAATTGAAATGGCGTTCTATTACAGAGCGGAATACGTTATCGTTAGCTCTCAGAGATGAATCCGAGGATGAAAAATGAGTGAACAATTTCTTCAGAGAAGGGAACGGGATGGATTGTGATTGCCACAGCGACACTTGGCCTTTGTCATCTGCACAGAGACACTATACCTGTCTTTCTGTATGTGCGGTCGAGGTCATTGGTATCCACGTTGCAGTCTCTGCAGATTAGTTAGTACTTTTGGCATTGACCTTCTCTACTGAGAGCTCTGAAAAACACCTCGACATCTTTGAAATACTACAGAACTGATTTGCACAGCGGATACAGTAGGTATTGAGTTATGGACATGCTTGCACACACACACACACACACACACACACACACACACACACACACACACACACACACACACACACACACACACACACACACACACACAAAACACATACACACATCTCAGAAATACTGCAGCACTGCTTTGCACAGCGGATACAGTAGGTAGTGAGTTATGGACATTCTTGCACACAGACACACACACACGACACACACTTGGTTTAGCTTAGGGCAGTCAGAATGCAGGTCACGATGCTGTGTGTGCGTGTGTGTGTGGCCTTGAGAAAGTGCTTGGTGGCTTATTTTTACTGGCATGTTTTTTTTTTTGCTGTGACTGGAGGAAAGTGTTGCCCTCAATATATGGACCTGGTGGTGAACCTTGTAGTCTATGGTGTCAGACATTATCTTCCTTTATGTCTCTCTCCTTTTTTTAACCACTTCCCAGCCCCCTGAGCTGTGGTCACTCTGTATAAGATGTTGTGACCCAACTACCAATCTCATCCCTTCAACCACCTCACTGCAGCCACATAAACCTTGAAGGGACATTGTGTGTTATTGCAGCTCTGAGGGACAAACCATACAAGACTCTTTACTCTACATTACTTGTGATGGATGTACATGCAACGTGCATTAAGCTGTGCCTTTTATGTCTCCTCGCTTGTATTTTAAATCTTAATCTACATTCAACCAGTAGTTATATCATAGCAAAGTGTTAGTACAGTAGTGATTCTCTCACCAGAAAACCTGATACTCACGCTGTTTATTTATTGACCCACGTTACATAGTTATTAAACTGTCCAGCTGTCTCCATCTATGTTTTAATGACCCTGTTGTTCATTTGGATTTTTATTTGCTTGGAAAAAAAACATTGTGCATGAAACATGTTATATGCAACATTTTTACTTCACTCAATCTATCAATTAGGTGTATTCATTAAAGATCACTTTATCCTGCTAGCAAACTAAATAATACTAACATTTTTCAGTTTATAATATTAGCGAATGTGTAAAGCAATGCGGTTAATATTTAAACAGTACACTGGTGTTCTATTCTATCAGAGGAATGAAAATTAACTTAGCAAACATTTTCAATCAGTATAAACAAGTAAATGATTTTCTTGATGCATATAAAATTAGGACACTGTTGGATTTTGGTAAGACGTTTTTAGCTCTGTTAGGAAACCTTACACAGAATATTTAGTGGTATAAGATGATACCTACATATATTAGTTGCCCATGAACAAGCACATGGTGCATCTCAAAGACGAGAAATTGGTTTACTGTTTCCCTTGAAAAAAAAAAATCTATATATCTATATGTATATTTTTTTTATAAATAAAGATATCTATCTATCTATCTATCTATCTATCTATCTATCTATCTATCTATCTATCTATCTATCTATCTATCTATCTATCTATCTCTATATATATATTTATATTTATTTATTTATTTATTTTTATAAATAAAGTAAGGCCTCTAGTAGCCTACTGTAGGTAAAAACAAATGCTTATGACCATCTACACATTCTAAATGCCTGATTGTCAACTTTTATACTTTCAGCCATGAACTGAGTATGACGTACTGTATTAGGCACAAATGTATTTTTTTTTTAGCCTAGACATTCTTTATACTGATATGGCATATATACACATTATATACACATTAATTCACTTTTATTTGTTTTGGTATTATTTTTGGAAATCTGCTAAATGATCTAACAAAGCTTGGGAGCTTAGTATTTAGCACTGAATTCCATCTTGTTTACCTTTCTGAGCTGTAAAGAAGAGCAGTGAGTGAGATTGTCTGTAACAACAAAGAAGATGAATCTAAATACAAATGAATGACCTGTAATGATCTGACATTCTTACTTTAAGAAAAGTATAATAGTAATAATAGAGCAATGAAATATATAATTTGTATATATGTAAATAATCTAGTGCACTTAAAAAAAATTAAGGCTGTCCTTTGCTCTATGCGTCTTTCCGTCTCAGTCTCTGCGGCAGTTTTGCCTCCCTCTGCAGCCATCGACAAAGCTTTGTACTTTTATTTATTGTTCTTTAAAGATCTGTTAAATTTTCTGCTCACATTTTCTGGCACTCAGCATTGTCAGTTGCTGAAGTCTTGTTGAGTGTGAAATGTTAGAGGTATAACCATTACCTCTATTCCTGGCATTTTGTTGGCTAGCAGAAAGAATGAGTCACTGCAGACAGCAAAAAGTAATCACACTGCCATGTATAGGGACGGAACAGCTGCTGGTGCAGTGAACAGATGTGGTGCCAAGGCTTCATACTAGAAGCGGAAAGCCTCACTATGAGATAGGGACACAGGTTTCTGCTGTCTCCTCCTGATCTCTACCTTTGTGCCCTCGTGCAAAGTAATTAACCCTGTGTGGACCTGGAGGTGGTGTAAAGTGGCACTTGGGGTCAGGCTTATTTTACTTACACCACAGTAATCTTGAAAAACAGCAGTGATGCCTCACTGCCCACCCACAGATGATAAAGGTCACAGAAAAATGAAAGAAATTAAGGTGGAGTAGCATGCTGCATCATAATTTGGTGGTTTGCTTCATTCTGTCTCACTTCGTCTGTGATGCTTTGCTCAGACTTAAATGATTTATTGACTAAAATATTTCCCAATGATATGCAGATTCAGGCGACCTATTTTCACTAACTATATAAAATATTTTGGATGAAGAATTTTATGTTTGTTTCTTCGTATGCTTTGGTTTTGTAGCTGTGGAAATGACAGAGACTCTGGAATTAACAGTAGCATTTAAAATCATGAGTGCCATTGTCAGGTGCTATTTGCTTAATTGTATTTTATATGAGGTGTGTATTTCATGCTCAGGTTTGCACTCTCATGTTTCAATTCCCTCACTGCTGAGTGAACAGCGCTACTGTTTTGTCTGTATACAGCTGCCAGGATGCTGTTCCAGTACATAAAACAAATGATTTATAATCAGACACAAACAGATCAGGAAAACACTAGTGTGTAATTAAGCATCTTTTATCAAGATAGAACTACTGATTGTCCTTGTACAAAGCAATCTGGGATTCATGAAGCATGCAAGAACGGTTTTAAGCCAAAGCTGTGTCTCAAAATGCATATCACTGTGTCCTAATCTATAAGATCTGTACATGAGCAGTTAATATAATAAAAGATGATGGATACACGTTTAGAAGGAAAGAATTAAATTTGCCATGAAACTGACTTTGTTTCTATCCTGATGTCTTACCTTCACACCTCTCTCTCTCTCTCTCTCTCTCTCTCTCTCTCTCTCTCTCTCTCTCTCTCTCTCTCTCTCTCTCTGTCTCTGTCTCTCTCAGGAATGGCTTTGACTATTCCCTTTCTAATATAAAGGGACAAGTTAGATTTCATTTCTCTACACATAATTTATTTGGAAACTACAGTTCATTATCTATCGTCTATTTTGCTGTGCTACATTTGTTCATGTGTCTCTGTAGGGGAACAGCTTTATAATCAAACATCATCAAGAATAGAACATTACAGTAATTTCAGACTGGTTGTTTAAGTTGTTTTGTTTTTTAATACCACTAATCTTGAGTTATTCAGCAGGTGTAGCTTTCCATTTATAAATATTTATGTAGGTAAAAGTTTTCCCACATCGCTGCTCAGCCGGCATGGTTGTTGCACTTTGATACTTTGAATTTTCCCATATAGACACTCTCAAGATCTGAACTTAGCAAAACCAGGTTCTGTAGTTTGTGCCTCTCTTGCATCAGTAGATAATCTCACCTGGATTCCGTACATACAAACCTAAGAGCTGTTTCTGTACCGTCCTGTTCTTTAAATCACAATACCGCACAGAACATATTGACTCTTTCCGTACAAACATCACTGCTTGATTTTATTCTTCTACACTTGTATTAATTGCTTATACCATAATCAAATGTCAACCATAAAAGACTGGGTTTCTTTTACAATCTAGTTCCACCCAGTGCTTCTGTTTTTCTTTGCCTCTCACATCTGGTTTGCTCATTAGGAATCTAAATCAACATCTGGATTATTGTTTATCTGCTTTGTGCCATTGCCTATTGTTAAGTGTGCTATAGAACTACATATTTTTTTTTTGCTCATTTTGTTTAGGAATCCTTTAAAGCTTATTTAGTAACCACATTGAAAGTAATGGGAAGTGTATATCGTTATGAGAATGTGGAAGTATGAACCTGCTAACTGCTCCTGTGCATATAAGAGGTTAACAGCATGCGTCGATACTGATTTCGAATTCATAATCTGTTCACCGTGAACTCTGATAAGCTCACGTTATTCACTGTCTGAGGATGGATATTTCCTGAAAGAGCATGGGTATCCATCTCTGTCTGAGCACAGTAGAGACGGATATACTTACCTGAGGATGTATGCATCTGTCTCACCTCCGCAGCCCTCTTAGCAGACACAGTCAGCACATTAAAAACTCGTTTAGCTTCTGGCTCGTTAGACGCTCATTACTAACAATGCACCTTCAAGTTTCCACTGAGAGGGTGAGGGTCACACCATCACTCACATACAGACACTCACAAACAAGGGAACTCCAGCAGAGGTGGAAAGACTGAATCATGTGGAATCACTGTATAAGGAGGCAGAAGTTTGTCTTTTAATATGATAAATATATTACTATGTGAATAGTCTCAACATGTTTATAGTTGGTCTGTCATTTCATATGTTTCACTGTGATGTCATTTCCAGAATGTCGTGACATCCTGTTACCCATGATGCTTAAGGAGCTGAGTGGGGCATTGTCTGATGTGGGGGAAGGGCCACAGGATGAGAGGCGGAACAGTGTGGAGCTCCTCAACAACATCCTGGAGGTGCTCAGCCGCAAGGATGTGGTAAGAGCCAAGCTTAATCTTCAGAAACGATACACTAATCATTCACTTGCCTTCAGGATGCACTTTACCTTACTGGTAGAGCAATCAAGCACAAAACACCACACTACAGATATAACTAATGCATGCACTTCCAATTGCTAAGTTACTCTTCAGAATGAATATTTACAAATAGTTACTGCTTACTCGATTTAAAAAATACAAATAAATAACTGACTGATCGTTTCTCATTGTGACAATTTTAGGTCAGCTCATAATGATATTTACAAGTGAACCAGCTCCAGTTTCTTAATGATTTCTGTCTTCTCTATAAACCTTGTGCTCAAATTAGAACATGAACTATTTTATTATTTAAATTTTTTTCTTTTTCTTTTTTCTTTTTTTTCTTTTCTTTTTATTCTTTATTATTAACACACCATTTTTATTAAAGTTTTATATTTTATTTTATCTGTGTATTATGACCAGCAGACATATATACATATAACCAAGGTAGCGCTTTATTTTAAAAGATTAGGAACTCTATAAAGCTACCATATAGAACTATAATGAGCCAACCTGATACAGGATTCTCCACAATATTAATCAAGGGTGCATTAATTATTTAATATTCTGTCAAATTTGATTAAATAATTAAACAAGGGAGTCAAAGTGTTTTGGTGGTTAGTATATTTGAAGTGGTTTGGTGGTTAGTATATTTGAATAACACCTCAAGGGTTGGGTTTTGATTCCCGCTTCCTCCGTGTGTGTGGAATTTGCATGTTCCTCTGGGTTTCCTCTGGGTACTCTGGTTTCATCCCCTGTCCAAAGACATGTGTTCTAGGCTGATTGGCACCTCACAATTGTCAGTAGTGTGTGAATGGCTGTGTGCATGATTGTGCTCTGGGATACACTGGCATCCTGTCCTAGTCTCCCGGAATAGGCTCCAGGTTTCCTGCAAGCCAGCAGGATAAGCATAGTAGAGAATGTACTGTATGGGTGGATGATTAAAAAATAAAGAGCACCTGCATTAACTTGCTTGATCGCATGTAAATAAGGTAAGGAAAAATTAACCTCCATGAATATTTAGTGGAGGGTTTACATTATGTTACTAATATCACTTTTCCTTAGGAGAATTAGGATGTTTATAAATCTGTAACAGAAGTACCAGATGAGTAAGCAAGTGTGAGACAGGGATTTGTGTTTCCATAATAATTAATGACTTCCATTAATATTATTTATATAGCAAATCATTCAGTTCAACATGCATTGTATACTCCACATTATTTTATTTAGTTTTATGATTATATTGCTTTATGTCCTGCGTTGAGAGGACAGCTTTTGCTTAGTGCAGAGTGCAGATTATAATAGGACTATTGATTTGAAACCGAAGACCTTGATTATTTTAAATGTTGATGAGTATAAAAGTTATCTCTATGTCTTGTGCGCGCACACACACAAACACACACACACACACACAAGTGGGTGGGCTAGAGAACCTCATACTTCAAAGTCAATGGATAATATTTTATCTTGAGTTACTTTGATGGCCTGGATGGATTGAAGCTTGAACTCTGAGTATGAAACAGAGAGAAAAATGGGTCAAAATGAGTGATTACAGTGAGCATTTGGAGAGTGGAGAGATGATGCGGTTTGTTCCAGCCGCGTGCTGAAAAGATGAACATGCACTGAATTTGTAAAGGGAACAAGAGACAGATAGGTGGGGAGCGGTGTGTGTGTGGGGGGGGGGGGGCAGCATGTGCTGTTCTACTATAATCCCTTTTCCTCCTTGTAAAGGTTCTGCAGCTCTTAAGGGAGCTCTAAAGAACCTAAGAAGAAATAGCATGAAATGATGCCGCCTGTGTGCTTGTAGTGCAACAGAGTACAGTTTTATTGCCACTTAAATCCTATTCGCCTATCACGTGGATTACAGATTAGAATGAAGCCTGCAGAGACAGAGTAAAGATAAGGGGTGAATGAGGAGATAAGGTGACAGGCAAGGAGATTAGCACAGAAAAGACTTAAATGGAGAGAAAGTAAAGGGAGGAGAAGAGACAGAGTGCTGGCAAATACAGACAAACAAATCACTTTAAATGAATAATCATTTCATCATCATTGTCTTTTATATTTTTTAATTAGATTTGAAATTATTAGTTATATTACCATCAGCATTATTGACTTCTGTTTTCTCTTTTCTGAATATGACAATTACAGTCAAGACAGTCCTGCAGATCTAACTTGTCTTCTGATAAGATCTTTACCAGGAAGCGTTGAATCAAAATGAGTCAAATATTATCAACTCCCAATTCCTGTATCATGTACAGTATGCTAATCATATTATAAGTAGAAAACCCACTTCCTACTAGCCCACTTGTTTCTTGTTACCAATGTTTCTGTGCAAACAGTCAAAAAGGTAACAGTAAAAAATGGTTTATTTTTAATTATTATTATAAAATCGACCTGGAACACATGAGGTTTAACATACTGCATTAGGACATGTTGTGGTTGTCTAATGTTGTTCAAAGAATATTATTTTTTAGTTTAGTAATAGTGGCTTATTATAGTAATTATCTCTGGCTAAAGTGAGTTAAATCTGGTTTAAGTTTGTTACTAAATTTCTTATATTTTGTGTAATTTTTTGGATATTTTTTATGTAGACAAAAAAAATAACCTCAGGATATAATGATGCTATCAAGCTATTAAATAATTGTCAAGCTATTAATTTAGCTTTTTAGACCACCTTTTAGGAGATTGGAGATAGAGAGAGAAAAGAAAAACAGGTGATGGAGAGTTATAGTGGTAGTGAAATAAAAGTGAGCTAGCGTGAAGTGAGTGTAAACAAAAGGTCATAAGGGCCAGACACAGACAGTGAGTAATGGGGAATGGTGGAAGATGACCAGAAGAGGAAGGAAAAGTGACACAAGGTCACACATTCTCTCTCTTTTCCCTCGGCACTTCTCTCCTCTTCCTTGCTCTCTTCTATAACTGGATTCTGGCACCATTTCAAATTTCTAATAAAAACAAGCATCAAGAGGGAGGTCAGAAGAGGTCTCTGTCTCTCACTTTCTCTTTCTACGATCAACTTAGCGGTCGACTGACGATAGCACGAGACTAGACGAGCCTGAAGGAACATGGGAATAAAGGCCCATCGTGAAAAAATCAATAGAAAGAAATAAGTAAAAGTATAAATAGAACACAAATAGAAATAGCTCAGTGTTCAGATTTTATGTTATATTAATCTTTAACAATTTGCACTGACTGTAATTCTTCGACCTTCTTGATAGCCTTTAGCTCTATGGTAAAAATAATCATTTAACTAAGAACCAAGCAACAATTTTACCGAGCCGTTTATTACGTACTTTTTTGCCGACACTTTTAGGCAAAGCAGATTGCAGCTGAGAAGCAAAGCAAGTGAGCAGGTTTGCATGTGTTGATGAGCATTAATCATTTTGCTCAAGGGAGAGTCACTTCCAGTCATCACCATATGAAACTGCTTCTGAGAAATTCATAGTAATCTTTGGGCATCAGACAAAACACAAGTGCGTCAAAGTTCAACACAAATTCGTAACCATGAACTAATTAGTAAACAAACAAGGAACCAAGGAAGGAAGGAAGGAAGCAAGTCACTGAATTGTTCAGAACTAATTTTTTGCAGCTATCATATGCAGCTTTCAAAACTATCATATTTGATGATAGCTTTAAACTTATTTTTATAATTTATATAATATAATTTATCACTTTTATTTATAGGCTACTAATAATGTAAACACAAAACTGTAGCAATGCTCTTTCAGTTTATTACTTAAAACTTATAGCTATCCCAATTATGTGTAATGCATAGATGAAAATATTGATTTGTTATTAGAAAGATGAGGAAAAATTGTTCACAATAAAATTAAAATACAATGTCGAAATCAACCTAGGGACCTGGAGCTGTTGTGTGTGGTGTTGCCTTCAGGATAAGTTTCCTTCCATCTCCCAAAAAAAATGCTAAGGTAGAAATGGATTAGTTATGATCATTTTCCCCTATGTATGGATGAGGGTGCGGATGTGTGTGCATGGTGTCCTGTGTTCTAAGGAGGGTATGTTCGGGATAAAGGGTTCTGGATCTTCTTCTACTCACCAGGATAAAGGATTTTGAAAATGAGCGAATGTACGGAATTGGATTTAAGTGTAAGACAATGGTAGGTGAAAAACATGGAGGCATTCAAAGTCAGCAGCTGGTGGCAAACTAGTGCAAGATGTGGTATGTTCAACATGAGCATGTAAACATTTAAACGTTATGTAGATTTATAATAGCTTGCTATCTTTCTCTTTTATCATTTAGGTAATTTAATTGTCTGTGATTTAGGACAGACTTTAGACCCTGACTTAAGGCTCGGCTCAGGTTGCTACTGGTGGTCAAATAGTCCAGAAAGTTTAAGCTCTGATACTCTTACTACATGCTTTTAAACACAGCTAACACATAATCTCACTATTAGTTTAGCCAGCTGACTATAACACTTTTACTTTGGTCAGGTCAGATGTTCGAATGCTAGAACATTCCTGGGAAAGTTGGATGTCTGAACAGTAGTTTAAAGTCTGCACTTAAAAGACTCAAAGCCTTAAGACGGATCCAATCAGCTCCCGTATCAGTGCAGAGAATTGCAATTTAATCATGGAATTAAAATGTTTGAACACAACCCGGACGTTGCTGGAGGGAAGGAAGATATAAACAAAGAGGATGAAATGAATATTTTAGAAGCTGAGAGGAGACAGGTGTTTCTCTTTTCCCCGAGCATGCAAACAAGCATGCCGTCACTAACAGAGGTTCATTTTTCCACCTCTCATGGCAAGATGCTTTTGCGGTGTGAGTGTATCTGATTAAGTTGTCACACTAAAGATGTTTGTGTATGAGGAGAGAGAGAGAGAGAGAGAGAGAGAGAGAGAGAGAGAGAGAGAGAGAGAGAGAGAGAGAGAGAGAGAAATACAGACAAATCCTTGAGAAGGATGAATGGATCAGAGGGTTTTTTTTTGTGGAATTTTGTCTGCAGGTGTGCACATATGATATTTGAGTTTCAGATGGATTGAGTGATTGTTGATGCAAATTGAAACACAATATGAATATGAAAATTGAAATTTTCTCTCCCCGTTTCAATCCCACCCTTTATCCTCTTATGCATCACATGAGACTGCCTACAGATGATGTGCGGCAAAATTCCTTTGCCCTGCTTTTGCTATGTATAGAGAGTGCAGTACCACTTCTGTGACTTTACCTAAAAAATTAATTTTTTGTGCTTTATTATGCTTATATTATTATTATTATTAAATACATACAGAGCTAGTTGTGTGATCTAAACCCTGATTTCAATCTGGAAATGAAAGATATTAACTCTATCACCATAGACATTCATACTGGCCTGAAGGAAGCCAACCTGAATTAAAATAAACAGGGTTGTGTGTACAGGTATATCAGACAGCAGATGTTACCTGGTGAGCTCACTAATTGTTGTAATTTCTGAACAATGCATTTTGTGACCAATCACCGAGCAGAGGAGCTCATATCTCACCCTGTGCTTCTGTGCCAAACAAATCACACTCACCTTCTCAAGTGGATGACATACTTTCTCCTGGCTGTGTGTGTGTGTGTGTGTGTGTGTGTGTGTGTGTGTGTGTGTGTGTGTGTGTGTGTGTGTGTGTGTGTGTGTGTGTGTGTGTGTGTGTGTGTGTGTGTGTGTGTGAGTGGGTTTGCACACACATCCACCTCCCACAGTCCCTTAATGACTTCTTGTCTGTTGTCTGTCTACTTATCTTAAAGAAGCAGACAGATGATGTCTAACTGTTGCCACCTCAGTCTCATCTTCTCACAAAGAGAGAGTGAGTATAAATGTCAAAGAGAATGAAGAACAAAGAAAAATCACAACTTTCAAACAGATAAAACAAAAAAACAAACAAAAATAAACAAGGTGGGAAACATAAGGCAGGGAGAATGATGAGCAGAATTATGTAAACGCAACATAGGAACCACTATACATTAAAGACGTGGTTATAATAATAAATATAATAACTCTGCGATGTCAGTGATACTGAAATGTAACTGTACACATCTACTGTATTGCTGCATGCTGGATAAAATTCTTTATTTCAGACATCTCTTAATAGTTGTCAGTCCCAGATATAATCAGAACAGAAATGCTTACCTCTACCTTATTTCCTTGTAAGACAACATGTAATGCATGCATAGTTTGAACATATAAGAGACTCATCTGAAAATTTTGGCACTGTTTTCACTGCCGTAGCAGTTTGGCTCTAAAAATCGCAAAATGTACTTTTAAGCAAATACCCTTCCCTTTCCCTGCATAATCTCCTACATTGATGCAGTATTATATTCCTAGCATCTTTTGTGTCGGTGTTAGGTTTAGTGCTTGGCTTTTAAGAGGACTTGTACTGTATTTTGGATCTTGGATTTTGGTTCTGCAGTGAGGACTCTCATCTTTTTAAAGGTTGTATATTAACGTTTTCTTATTCTGTTAAGTCACTGACACACAGCTTTATTAAACACATTACACCTCTGTTAATAAAATAGTATTTGTCAATGAGTCACTGAATATACTCGATTATGTATTGATAGTCTACATGCTTAGCAGTGACCTGAACATGCTGGTTATAATAACTAATAAACTGATACGCAAGTAAACATCTCAGGAGGCTAATTATGCATTAGTGCTTTTAATTAAGCTAGTGGTCTCTTAACTAAACTAATGATCTATAGCTACATTTCTGGATCTATGCACAATATATAGACACTTGATTGAACACAAGACAATTTACTATGTGCAGCTGATGGAAAATGGCCCAACAGCCCAAAGGACTGTTTTTCACTGCAGCATTCAAAATGGAACAAAAACATAGCTTTGAATCATTAGCTGAATTAACAGATCATTAGCTTAATTAATGGCACTTATGCATAAGCATTGGTAATGGTTCATTAAAATTATGATAGCACTTTATTTTACAGTTCAGTGACTACCTACTACTTCATTGGTAATTATGGGTAATTTCTGATATGTACTTCTATTCCTTTTATACTGGACAGTACAGAGTATCTTGTTTGTAAACTGCCGGTAGGTGCAAATTTGGAACAATAATTAAGTGATGAAGAAGAAATGAATACAAGTAATACATTTCAAAACTATATAATAACTGGTAACTAATATTCACAGAAGTGTTTAGACTCACCAATAACCATTTACTTTTAGGAAAAAATTATATATAAATCATTTCTCAAGTCAAAAATGTAACTCACATCTGCTCATCTCATTCAGTTTTTTAGGGTCTTTAAATAAATAATTAATAAACATCTAATAAAAAAGTATAATAACACATACATCCATACATCCATCCATCCATACATACATACATACATACATACATACATACATACATACCTACTGTACATACATACATACATACATACATACATACATACATACATACATACATACTGTACATACATACATACATACATACATACATACATACTGTACATACATACATACATATTGTACATACATACATACTGTACATACATACTGTACATACATACATACATACATACATACATACGTACATACATCCATACTGTACATACATACATACATACATACATACATACATACATACATACATACATACATACTGTACATACATACATACATACATACATACATACATACATACATACATACATACATACATACATACATACGATATAAAAATCTAACTTCTCAACCCGTGGTCTCAGAATAGATCTTTAGTGCTAATGGCTGGTTTTATGAAGCTGAGAGTGACTAATCTATTCTCTCATTAATTGTTAGGACACATGCTGTCTAAAGGCAGCCTGATGCAGTCATTATTGACATCATGTCTCTCTGAGTTGAAGGAATAAGTATTGTGTGTTCATGTCACATCCATGCAATTGAGTAAAACAGTGTGTGACTAGAGGAGGCTCTGTAAGTCCTCATATTCACCAACAGAAAACTTCTACTGTAGTTTATATTTAACATTATTCAATGTATATATTTTAGTCTCTGAGCACATTTCTGCTAAATTCCTATTTAAAGACACTATTTAAATATTAAGCTTTTAAAGCTCTGGGGTGTCTAGCGTTTAGTTCTCTCTCTCTCGTGCAATTGCTTGTGGAATGACTCTCTTAGAGAAAAAAGTCTAAAGTTAACAAAGTATAGCCAGATGAAGACTGAAACTATGAATTATAAATAACGGCTGTAAAAGCTTGGCCACCATATCAGTACATTTGATTTTTTTTGTAATTTTGTTGTGGTGTCTTCTTCGTTTCAGAAGTACTTTTCCTCAACAATCTTAATGTTTTAGATGAACTTTCATTTATTAATATATACTAAGTGTCTATATTACCGATTACTAATATTGATTTATTTAGCAGTATTTCATTTCTTCTCCATGATCCCTGTAAAATGTGCAAGTATTTATTTTAATTTTTTTTATACTTTCACTATATTAACTTTTCTTGTTCCCTACATAGTGTAAGCTACTATAAGCGTTTCACTCTACCTACTGCTCTGTGTGCAAAATGTTAGTGTTACATTTCAGATGCAATAATATTATATTTGTATAAATTAGAGTAGGTTTGTTATAATTCATGGATCAACCTGATAATCATGAAAGAAAACTCCTACTAATGGATTGTGGCATGTACAATGGGAAATAATCACAAGCACTCGGCTAAAATAGGATTTCTTCCTATAAGGTTTGAGATAGTGCAGGGAACTCCCAGGATGCCTGAAAGTCTGCACCATCCATCCTCTGCAAGTCATTTCAGGTCTGGCGCTTCTGTAGCGTAGTGTTTAAAAGGATTTTGATGTGGTTATTGAAGTTAAGCTTGATTTTAGCTGTCTGTGCAGAGCAGACTGCATATGACAAGCCTCCAGCAAACTCAGATCCACTCACCAGGATGGAGTCACACATAGCCTCCCAGACAGCTGCTAGGAATGGATCAAACAGGTTTCATATGAACAAAGCTACAGTCGAAAGCAGAAGGAGAAAGTGCCAGAGGCAAGGCTAATGCGTATGACTGGAACTGAGTGCTGCAGTCTAGGAAGACTCATCATCGTTTCAAAACATGTTTACAGCTTATCAGAGAATGCTGATCATGGATGATATCATGGTGCTCTGCTCCTGCACACACACATATTTCGAACATATTTTCCTCCGGGAGAAGAAATGAAGTTCCTCCATTCAAATGAACGACTTTATCTAAAAGAAATTGTTGCGGAAGACTAGAGAAACATCCACCAGCGAATTCCAAGAGAACCGAATCATACAGAATCAGAGAGATGAGCTTAATATGCAGAACAGTTCCTTCATCTTTTCAGTGCACTTAGACACCCACACTCACACACACTCACACTCCTACCCGCTTCATTCCTTCCTGAGGCAATATGTTTTCCCCTGTAATGATAGTGTTATTGAGGTCTTAATTGTAAGCTTTTATGTATCTCTGTGCGGTATACAAGAATTGTGTGTGTTAGTGGGAGGATATTGTGTTTCACTATTCTATTATTAATTCTATTAAAATCGCTTGTCACTTTGTAGCATACCAGCCATGGCTCTGGACTCCCCCCTATATTTGTCCTTTTTTTTTGCCAGCACAATTTATCAGGCAGAGAAAAAGCTTCCCATTTATCAGTTCAAAAGTCTCCCTTTTTTGTAGTTTGTTGTCTGAAAGACCTCCTCAATCTTAGAACCACTTGAATTACTCCATGGAAATTGCCACCTTTTCAGAACTCATTTGAAACAAGATTGTGAAACGCTTTCTTCAGTTAAGAGCAAAATACAGTTATGTCGTACACTCAGTAGGCAGCCTACACAGAGCCTGGTAATGCATTTTAGATTAACTGTCAATGCACGGATATGTGAGTGTGTTATTAATATGTGATATGTTTTTACCATATAGATTAATAGAATGTGTAAGTTTTATTGATGCCTGGAACAGAATAGAAAAAAAATGCTAACTTTTTTTAATTTACTTCTCTGTTTTGTACCTTTCTATTGTATTAAAGGGGGACACGTTTCAGCACGTTCAGGACATTGTGACGTCTCTGCTGAGGACAATAAACCGCACAGTCATCACCATGGGCCGAGAGCATGCCCTCATTGTGAGTCTGATATGCTTGTTGGCCATTTCTTTTAATCATGTCCATTTCTCACTATGTGCTGCATTTATTTACTGCTTTTAGATTAGAGCCATTTATCACAATTATTTCTTTCTTCATCCTTTTTTCATCAGTAAATTGTTTCCTTTTTAAACTTTCCAACTGAGCACCAGTTGATTTATTCAGCCTGACCGAACATAAACTGGTCTTAAAAGGCATCTCTTAATGGTCCATTTTATACTGCCTATTAAACAAACATTTTTTTTTTGATGTCTTACTGTATATAAAAAAACCACATTTGTTGTTTTAACAGCCTTGAAAAGTTGTGCTCTTTGTTAAATCTGGCTATTCAAAGGAGATTTTGCTCCAAGAAGTAAGAACTGCAGTATGCTGTGTGTATGTAGTGTGTATCCTTGTGAAAAATGTGTATGCCTTGTGAAAGACAAAACATTTCTTACCCCTCAGCAGAGTGGAACCAATCACTGCATCAAAATACATATTTTATTCATATCATCTCAAATAAACCACTTACAAACAGCTGTGGCTACAGCTAAAGGTGGCAGGGAGAATCCTGGGTAATGTCATTTTAGCCTATTAAAATAGCAGCTTACAAAAATACATTAATGGAGATGTTTACGATCAAGACAGAAAAACACTGGAAGACTGTGTGAGCGCGCGTGTTCTTTCCACTAATGAATCATACTGTGAAACTATAATGCATATATACACAGTTTTTTCTCATCTGTGTCTTGTATACATTGTTTACATTAATCTCAAAAAATATATTGCTATGGAGAGCAACTTGGAGGCAAGTGGTAATGCGAGGGAACAGGGCTTAAGTAGAAATACTCCACTTTTTCATCCTAATCTCTATTTCTTGCATTCTGTAGCATATCTACGATTAGCAGCACATCCTTTTTCTGTGAATAAAATAGAATATTCCTTCTCTCTGAACTCCTAAGGCCAATTACTGAACTCAATAAAGATTAATTATAACGCAACTTTAAAACTACAGCATGAGCAAATATGAGAGAGTCGTGTGAAATCATACTAAAACTGTTTTATAGTGTAATCCTTTAAAAAAAATTAAAAAAAAAATAAATAAATAAATTTACATGAGGATATGAATCATACATTTGTTTTTAATTTCCTAAACCTTTATTAATGTACATAACTAGCTCGGCATGTTATTATATAACACATATACTATTTCCCTCATTTTCTTAAAATTGATCACCTGCTACAGTAATTCTCTCCAACTAGCTAGCTTAGTCTCCCCTGGCACATGACAGGCTAACATCTGCTTGACCTGAAGCCAACCACCAGCATATATTTAATGCAGAATCACTTGGCATTCTGTCCCCTTCAGCATACATAAGCTCACAGACTCTTGTGATTTGCTATTTTCAATATGATTGGCAGGAGAGAGAGAATATACAATCCCTCCCACCCTGAAAGCAGGGCAGATTTTGGGCCCTTGGTTCCTGGCCACAGATGGCTGTGGCATCATTGGGAGCTTTACTTGTGATCTGGTGAAAAGGCGCAAACTTGGTTTTGATACTTTTTTAGTCTATTAGTTTATGGTTGACCAAAAATGGGAACATTGCAGCATATTAGATACAGTATTTGCCTAGTAGGCTGGCTAATAAATGAACGATTTGTAGACATGGAGGATAGGGATTAGGATGAAAAATGCTGGAATATTACCCAGACTTTTAAATTCCTGTGCTGGATTATATGCAAATCCTGCAACACCCTTGAAGAAGACTGTCACACTTGAAACAACCAGCTCCAAAAATCAGAATGATTGTATCTGCTCTACTCATTTTAATGAGTCCTATAACCACATTGAGTTAGACTGCAGTTAGTGCCGATTAAGTCTACATTTCACCTTCAGTCAGGGAACGCAGTGATGAAATACTGCCATTTGTGACAGATCGTCTCTATTGGGTTAGCGTTCCGACAGTCACCGTGAAGGGCAGTATTGATTGAATCACAGTTCTGTCACTCATCAAGGAGGGTCTATTGACTGCCTGAGTCTCCATCTCTTGGGTCTCCTGGGGTTTCAGAGATGCCTTACAGTTTCCGTCTTCCTGGTATGTGTGACTGGCTGGTCTTTAGACAGAAAATTTAAAACATGAAAAGGACACAAAAAGTAATTCTTGGATTGCAAAAGGAGAGCACAGATTAAAGCCATTGTTCTCAGGACTTGCCATATTTTACATGAGATTATTAGCCATAATCTTTTATATTCATTATCAGCTACACTGTAGGAATGAATCTAATACATCCATAATGACAGTGCTGGTGTAACTCCAGAATTGCAAGTCAAACTTTCCCACAGTTGTTCCTTGGCTACAGACATTGGATGTCTCATGTAATTGGAATGCACAAAGCCTTTCACCGTAATAGCAATGCTCATGGTAATCGTTGCCTTGGAAGCCATTGCTGAAGGCTATAGCCACCAGAAGCACTTCTTACGGAGTTTCTTGATGCGGTTCTTGTTTCGTGGTCGAGAGGGATCAGGTTTAGGGAATGAAGGAACATCATACTCCATGTCCAATGTCTCAAGGACACCCTGAAAGCGGCCTTCCTGCAATCGGAAATCATGCTCCACACTACATAAAGAGAGGGAGAGTGTGTGTGTGAGAGAGAGAGAGAGAGAGAGAGAGAGAGAGAGAGAGAGAGAGAGGGAGAGGGTGATTAACCTTTAATCTCTGAAGGATTTTGATGCCTGGATTTCACCTTTCCAAATGCTGCATGATGACATAAATGACCCATAACCATGTGATATACACTGTGTGAAGAATCACTGCAGTCTTACAAACTCAGCAAAGAATCTTGAAGCTACTAATAAACTTTTATGATTTAATCCTTTGGGGGAATAAATTTGAGAGTACATACCGGTGAATGTATGAAAATTGTTGCTGTAGCAGTTTCAACTGCAGTCTTTTTTTATGAAACAGTGAAAAGTTGGTGACAGGGAAGAGTTAATACATAACTAAACATACAAATGTATTACTTTCCAATATGCAGTACTTAACTATTGTAGACGATCATGTAAAACCCTTTGAAAACAAAACAAAAAAAAGTAATCCAACATAGAAGCATGATGAAATATATAAAGAGTAGTAGCCAGGATTTAAAACTCAAACTGAAATAAACATTTTCCTTGGGTAAACACTGGTTATTGTACCTGTTTTGGGGTGGGTTTTTTTTGGAGGGAGGGTAATTTCTCTCATTTGCAGGCTGAAATTGCTACGTGATGCACTGTTAAACACTGTATTACTGATGAAACGTGCATTTTGTGGAACCTCATCCCCTCACCCCCCTCCTGCACCAAATCATAACTTGCTGGTTTCACATCAAGCACTGCTCATATATCCAATGTGACTTGGTGTGTAAATCTGAAATTAGACTGGATTTAAAATATCAGTTAAAGGGCACATATCACATAAGGGCATTAAAACAAATAAAATAGCATAAAAAAAACGAGTCAGCATTTGAGCCTCTTCTTCCAACAAAAACTGTATAAAATGTATAAAACATGAACAGAATTCATCACCTCCCTTGCTTTAATAAATTACATACATACAACTTTCTGGTGGGATCAAACGTTACGAGGGAAACACCAAGAGAATGTGATGTTTCTCATTTTCACATTCATCGAATCTGGATTTCTCGACGAGAGTTAAAGTGGATTTATTCTGGGCCTTTTTCTGCTATCGAGTGGTACTTTTAGAGTCATTAATGTGCCTTTTACTGCTTCATCGCATATTTATTAAACACATATACTGTAGTAGGCAGAGGAGATTAGTGCATGCTGTGATAATTCATTCATCTTACAAGCTAATATGTTACTCAGGAGTTTTGCTAAACAAAGCTTTCTTGTCACATGAGTAAAGAATGCTTGACTTTGGACTAAAGCAAGAGAAAGACTAGTGAGACATATTTCATCTAGGCTTTGAGGCAGCTATGACAGCCTGTTTGTTGTACCACACCAAAATGAAACATTAATCACAACTTGTACTCAAACACACGCACTCATGCATTCATGTTAGCTGAAAGCAGTATACTCATAGATCACTATCCTGCTTCTTATCTTAACAGCTTACCCACTTCACCCACAACATCCGCCCCCTTTGTCTACATCCCTCCATATTTCCTCCTTTCTGGCTTAAGCTTTTCACTTGCTGTCTGTAATCCTGCGTTCCTTCCTACATGGCCTTTTCTTTTTTTCTCTCTTCGTCTTAAAGGCAGAGCATGCTGGTGTTGGTACGATATTGTTGTCTTTATCTGTGTTGGTACGGAGAGGTACATAATGACCTATTTAATCCTGCAGAGGATTGCATGCTCCAATACTAAACCCACTGCTATCTATGAGGGGCCAGTCACTCTGTATGTCTGTGTGTAAGAGAGAGGTCTCTGCACTCTACTGCTGTAACCACTATCAATGTTTGCAGTCTGTCCGGATCTGAATCATGTTGAATAAATGTAATGCTGTAAAGGAAGAACAGCACATAAGCAGAAATGGGACATTGTAGTGTTCTATCAATTAGAATGAAAAGCACTATTTGAATGATATTTGATCTGTTTTTTATTAGCTGAAAGGCTACATACCGAAACATTGAAGTGACATGTCGATTATTTTTTGTAAGACATGGCCACAAATTAATAGACTGAGGCTACAAGATAATATTTAGGGGCATACAAATTGCGTAATGGTAAACTTAATACATGGCCTTCAGGCAATTATTTGGCAGGAAATTAGGAAAAAAGTCTTTGTATTCCCATCTCACAAACTTCACTGACTTCAGTATGTCTGTAGCATTGCAAGATTTAAGCGTAATATTATACAGTAAAATAATTTCCTATCTCCTTTTCTGCAGATAAAATTGTCAGTTGAAAAGAATTCATCTGATTTTCCTCCACTTACCCAATTCAAAACAAAATAACTGTCATGAGAAACTGAATAAATGCTCGTCTGAATTTAAGATCACATAACACATGTCTCTCGCATACATACAGTATTTGCTTATTTTTAATACTGCAACAGGTTTCAAGTCTGTCATTTTTCTCTGACTGAAGTTATTCTCTTGAGTGCACTGCATAGGTTCTCCAACACAATTATACACCTATAAATCATCACTGAACAAATTTACCAGCTGAAAAATAGAAATCTGTTTAGAGATAGACCAAACAGTAGGGAATAAGAACAGCACAGAGGTCACATTTCCTAACTGAGTGCATTATCACAGGAATAACATCAACACCTGGGGTCTCATTTATCAAAGTCTGCATAGAGCAAGTTCTAATTCTGTGCAAAACAACAACCAGTATGCATTAGAAAATTGGGATTTTTTTTACATATGCAAAGCTGTAGGAAGAGGAGGTTGATAAAACCTAAGCCTTCTAAACTCTGGTCATACATTACATGGCCACACATGCTTATTTCTATAAACACAGCTGAACTGCTGTATTTTATATAAACTACTTACGTTTTGCAGTCTGTTTGCAAACTACTGTCCCAGGTACACATGGAAAATCTGAGGTGGTATAAAAACCCTCAGTACAGGAGTCTTTCTAAACAAAGCTATCTCGTTTAGAAATGCAGTGTATTGCATGAGGGATATGATTACACGTAAAGCATGTGAGATCATTCAGCTCATAGTTGGATGGATTATATGTTAAAATGTTTCTGGGGTAACAAACCCTACAGTAGAAAGGACTGGAGTGTGCACAGGGAAGCTAGTGCTGTTTTGTTGGCCTCTTTGAAAGTGGGCCAAGTAGCTAGATCAACTAAAACTGTAAACGAAATTGGGTGATGAGCCACTAATCACTCACACATCAATCACAGTGAAGAGTTTCCTGCTGTCCATAAAATCAGGTTTTCTGTGGAAAGCAGTGTGAACTAAATCAATGTGCATTTCATCCGATTTTCTTTTAACATCCATCGGTGTTACCTGTTTGCACCTTGTTGTGAGCACCATGATTGACAGGATTGACAGGAAGTGGGATAAGTGCTCCTTATAATCAGTTTATTCATGATTACACATTACTTCTACTTGCACATGGTCAGTGGTTCTAAATATATGCCCACCATCATGCACAAGAATAACTTGATAAAACGCTTTCTGCTTAGAAATGTGCATGTGCAAGGTAGACACTACAAAAGAAGTAGTACTGTTTGAAAACTAAACACAGTCTACATCAATTAGCCCAAACAGATCCACACAACAAAAGAAACTTCAGTTCACAAGAAATAAAAGCAGCTTATTACTTTAAGAAGTTGTTGATTTGGATGGTAACATTCAGTTTGCAATCAAAACCATCATAAGCAAAAACATCATATTCTCTTAACAGGGCAAATTCATACGGCCTGATCTAGAAACTAGGGCTGAGTAGGTCATGTTAAAAAAAAAAAAGCCTTCCACTTGTGTAAATGTCACAAGATCTTGGCCCAAGAACATCTTAGAGCTCCGCCTTTAAATTTAACTTAGAGCTAGCTGTGGCTATCTAGTGATGTCCGTTTCGCGAATGACTTAGCACTTTGAGCAGGCTATTTGGATGACCTTTATGAGAGACTATAGTTTTGTAGACGTAGGCAATGCCTTTACTCTTTAATCAATATGCTTCCACTGAAACCGCTTTTCATCATCTGACCTGTGTGTTAGTGTGAATGGTGAGGTTTTTAAGGGAGCATGACAGAGGATCCACAGCACTGCTGCTTGTTAAAGGTGTGCTGCATGTAGTGAGCGGATTCAAGGAGGCGTTCATTTATCAGGATAAATGGAAATGAATCTTCTTAATGAAGCATAGACACAGCAGGCACCAAACATTAGCACATGCTTATTGTATTAGTCAGTGCACATTTGTTATGCCTTGCCAATTGAATGAATATTGAAATAGACTTGATAAAATGCAATGCAAAGTCATGTTATTTAATATCTTGCCAATTGGCTTACTAATTAGACACGATAGTGCAAATTCTTATGGTTCGGGGCGGGGGGGGGGGGCATGTTGAGCCATTTGACAGGAAAAAGAGTTATAGTTGGCTCAGAGTCTACTTAGAAATTATTACATTAGTTATTAGTTACATTGTAAAATAGATAGATAGATAGATAGATAGATAGATAGATAGATAGATAGATAGATAGATAGATAGATAGATAGATAGATAGATAGATAGATAGGTAGGTAGGTAGGTAGACAAATAAATAAATAAAAGGATCACGTCAAATACCTGGACAATATACCTCGTCCTTGCTCATAAATGGTTAAAAATATACATTATTATACTTGTTTGTTTTGAAGTTCAATCTAAACTGTAAAATTGTATTACTTTGGAAGAGATCCTTGGCTGCAAGCCCTTGATTTCTGTATGTGGGATTTTATTGACCAATCCAGCTTGTGTCTAAAAGATAATTAAATAAAATATTCTGAACAATCCAGTTCTATAGGAGCTGTAGGCAGGAGCTTGTACTCTAATCTTCCCCTGTGAAGGGGAATAAAACAAAGAAGGAAGAAAGGTGAAAAGGTAAGATGGATAAAATGGAGGGAAAGTGAACAGAAAGTATAAATAAATTATGTACAAGAGTGTCTATGCTTTTAAAAATCTCTCTGAAGCTGGGCCTCCAGAGATAGAAAGGTTGGAAGACTAATATTTATCACCAGAAATCATATGCCAATAGTTTATTCCAGGATACGCATATATTGTGCGTGCACGTGTGTGTGTGTGTGTGTGTGTGTGTGTGTGTGTGTGTGTGTGTGTGTGTGTGTGAGAGAGAGAGAGAGAGAGAGAGAGAGAGAGAGAGAGAGAGAGAGAGAGATAGGGAGTGCAAATAGATCTTTTTGATTTAGTATTCCAGCTGTAAAGCACACAGCAGCATTTTTTTATGTTTTGTGAGTTGTGTATAAACCAAACCAAATAAAAGCATGTTGTGCTCATCATACTGTGGTATCATGCTTGTGTGTATGCAGAGCACTGATGGAGTGTATGTGTTTCGTGTCAATTGTTGTGGGATAAAGCTTAAGATTTAATTGATTTGAAGGTCAGGTTTCACCTTTGTGTGTGTGTGTGTGTATGTGTGTTTGTGTGTGTGCTAAGGAGACTTGGAATCTAGAGTTTGATAGTGTGCAAGTGTTCAAATGTCTTTGTGTTTATGCCAAAATGTATTTGTGTTTGTGTTGGTCTGAGATTTCAAATGGTGCAATGATGTTGATGCTTTTCATCCCAGCAGGACTGAATGTGATAGAACTAGCAGCTTGGAAGAGAGAGAGAGAGAGAGAGAGAGAGAGAGAGAGAGAAAGAGAGAGAGAGACAGAGAGACAGAGAGAGATGGAGTGGTGCGGGTGGGGGCTTTACCAAACTATACCAAAGGAACTACAGACACAAACATGGGAACATCCCTGTGATTTTGAGGACATCCAAGTCTTAGTGTGTGTTCACATTTCATGTGTCTGTGTGTATTTCTGTTTCTACATCCCACAGGGCTTACTTTTTTAACTGCAAGCGCGAACCCGCTTAATGTTAATGATGAAGCCTGCAGAACAGCCTTCAGAGCTCAAAGCTGCATCACGCGTATTAAACTTGGCCTCCTCTTTACATAAATAACCTCTCCTGCATACATACAGCTGTGTGTGCAATTAGGAAAACATATTTAATGAGTTGCAGTACAGTACAAGGATCTGATGGTTACAAAAATGTACATAATTACCCACTTATGCCTGTAGTCGATTGTTGATGTGTGACATTTGCTTCGTTAGTTGTGCATTAGAGCACTGAGGCCAAAGTAACGTTATGGAACTCTTTGTCATCCAAATCAGATTTTCATGACATGATTTCCACTGGGATATATTTCTTGCGCACTGATTATTCTTATAAACCACAGTACTGTTGATGTTATCAATTGGTCATAAGCAAATGTTGTATTGCAAATCGCAGCTTTATATTAATACAATTGTTCAAATGTTTTCTTGACTATGGCAATAAGTCCTTCAAATGGATTTGTATGTCAGACAATTTACACTATCTAAAATGAATAAACAGATTTGAAAATTATGTAGTGTTATTTCATAAAGAAAAAAATGTATACAAATAGATATAGTGATGTTTTCTGCAAATAGACATTTGTTTGACATTTAAGAAAGGTGTTCTGAGATGTCAGCACTGTATCAGGTTTTTCTGACATGGGATCACGTTCAGGATAAAAAACTGCTTTCCAGTTTTGCATTAAGTTCTTATTTTTAGAAAATGAGAGATTGTGATAAGTGATGACAAGAATGAACTTGTTTCACATGCACAACATTAAATTTATCTGAAAACTGATAACAATTGGGATGCTTGTTCATCATCTTGTCCTGGATTATTTTCTTTCTCTATTTAAAAGTTACATTTGTGATTATAGACCATCTCTGCCATCGTATAAAAACAGTTCTTTAAAAAAATAAGAGATTTCTACTACTTATTATCTTCCCAAGCCCTGGAGCTTTGGTACAAATGTCAGAGTTACTGCTGTGTGGCTGTGTGTATGAGGTACCTGTAAATGATGCAGGCTGTTCTCTGGCAGGTCGAGCAGTTGTTGATATCCTGCCCTGTTCTGTAAGAACAGCGTCTGTTTAAAGACATAAATGAATAATACACAGGAACAAAATTCATCAACCTGTACAGTCACATGCTCAAGAATTGCAAATGAAATGCACACACATAGAGCAGAGCTGTCTGGCAGAGGGAGTTGAGAAGGTGTGGACAGTATTATGAAAGGTGGCAAGAAGGGGTGGAAAAAGATTGAGTGACAGATTGAATAAGCAAGCAGGAGAATTTAGAGGGTGAGAAAAGCCATGATGGAGAGATTAGAGGGAAAAACTGACAAAATAAGATGTCAGAAGCAGTTTATAGTTTAGTAGGGAAACAGGAAAGTGAAGAATAAGAAAAGAGAGATTCTGTTATTTCTATTGATTTTGGTTCCTGAGGGCTTGCCGACAGGGTGCTCAGTCTTGTTCCAAATGATGCCCTGCGGTTCTCCTCCAAGGGCACAATTTGGCTCTTGAGTTGTCAAGCTGAAGGTGTATCAGTGAAGAAAATTTGGGACACATTGTCATTACAAGTCGAGTATGGCATCACAGATTCAATCATTTAGAAACAGAGGCATTTTGTCAGTTTTTGACAAACATGGAAGTTCAATTTCAATTTACTTTTACTTGCATAGCACTATAAAGTAATAGACATAATTAGATACCAGTGATTAGCATAGATTTGTAAATGCAGCTTTAAGAAAATCCTAGATTTCTATTAAACAAGTCAGAGATAACAGACAAAGAAAAACTCCCTGAGGCACCATTAGGAACAAACCTTGTGAGAAGCCAGACTCCAAAAGAAGCTCATCAGGGTGACACCTTGTAGTGGGGTAATAAATCATTATTGTGAACCACAACTAGCCTTACATGTGTTAGGATTAAGAATGCCCAACTTATAAATATAATTTCTGTGAAGTTGTATTATGACTTTGATTGATGCACCATGGCAAATCAGCTACTTCCACATACTAGCTCTATATCAAAGCGGCTATGTGGAGGGCTACAAAAGCAATCTAAAGTCTTGGTACCACCTAATTAAGGTGAGGATGAGGTTGATTACTACAATGACTCAAGTGAATAGTCACATAATAACTGCAGGGGCTTTGTACTACCTCTATATTTCAGTTAAAAATTTTGACTTTAATTAATATGAGCTAGATATGATTCACTAAGTTTTGCAGTAATTGTATAAGAATAAAAGACCTAATCAGTTATTTTATAGTGTTTTGTTCTACATGAGATACAAACCTAGTGCTTCTCAGAGCAAGAGGTATTGGTTAAAAAAAAAAAATCTCTTAATGGCTCATTAAGGGATGATAGAGGGTATATGTGAGCATATCTGAGCTTTAGTGGCCAATTTGGATACATTGCAGTCTTGAAGGCCCTGGCTGCTTGTACAAATAAAGACATTTTTACATCATTTTAGAACATGGACTGAATAAGAGATGCAACATTTGAGATTTTTTCCTCACCCCTCACTCATTGCCTTGCTCTTTTCCAAGTCCTGAATGACATTGAGAAGAACCTTAATCTTCTCTTGGTTGGACAGCAGGTTCTCTTCAATGTTTTGCAGTAGTCCATGTATTGTTGATGGCACACCATTACACAGTGGGATCTGTGATTCTGCCAGGTTCTTCTTTACATGCTGATAATCTACAATTTGTGGTTTAGTTTCTGGGGCTGTCGCAGTTTTTGGCTCTTGGTTGGGGGGTTGGGATTTGGATGATGCTTTGGTCTCTGAGCCATTCTGCATATCTGATGATTCCAGTTTTGTTTTTTGCTCTGGAGGTTTACAGTGGGAGGCATTTTTAGGTGGGAGAGTGGGTGTGGTTTGCGATTCTAATCGAATAGAAAGCACAGGGGGAGGAGGGTTAGGGCTGACAGAGACAGATGAAGAAGCAGATGCAATAGTTGCATAAGTTTGGTTATTCATGTAGTCTGCTGTGAGCTGTACCTCTTTTGGGGTATGTTGTTTTTGAGCTGCTGTTGATTCTGTTGGCTGTGTTTTATTTTTCAATGTTCCTGTCTGTAATTTGTGGGATTGTGGGTGTACTGACGTTTGTCGTTTACATGAATTTATAGATATTTGTATAGTATTTGTTGTAGATTTTTTGTGTGTTTGTGTGGATGGATCATTTGGTCGAGAATTTGCTTCCTGTGTGGTTCTATTACTTTTATCAAAAGAGTTCTCTATGTGTATGCTCCCAGCATGAGGGGAAGTGATAGAAGTGTGAGTTGGGACTGTGTCTGTAGACTGCTGTTTCTTCAGTCTAGGTGTGTCTTTTTTAGGAGGCATTGGAAGGGTCATGCTTTCTCGAATCTGAATGGTCTCTCGTTTATGGCATGCGGGTGCAATGCAGGATGGAGCTTGTAATTTTCTTCCACATGCTGTGCATGGTCTGCATGAGGTCATTACCCGGCAGGGTCGGGGGTGTGTGGCATATGACCTCGCACTTCCACACTGTACTGTAGGGCATGTCTTCTCCCCTTTTAGTGATTGAACCCGCCTCTGAATTCGCATTTCAGTCTCTCTTTGACTACCCACTTCTCCTATTTCCACCCCCTCACTACAGACCCCTTCTACCAACTCAGAGGCCACTACGCTGCCATTAATGAAACGGGGGTTCCGTTTGAAATTTCCCCTGCATCCTGACTGGTTGGGGTTTGTTTGGCTAGATTTGATCTGGCAGTACACACTGCCATCTTGTGATGTCTCATCCTGGGACACTTTGCTTGTGCAGTTCCGAAATTGCCCCAAATTGGGCTTTGCTCTGTCTAGAGACATGGTTTCTACAGGGACAGAATTCCCACAGGCCATGCCTGTTGTCTGAGTCCTCCTCTTTAAGGAGGGAAGTGAGCGCAGTCCTGGTGATGTTTGCACCCCTACACTGCAAAGAGGTCCCCATTTCTGTGACAGAACTCCTCGTCCGCCCAGCTCTGGCACTGGATTAGTCGTGTCAGCTGCCTTTCGGCCCATGGCCTGTGCCAATTGGCTCAACCCCCAGAGCCACAGCTAAAGGGGGAGGGACCTCTCTTAGTTTGCATGTTCTGTCCGAGTTTGATTATGCTTCATGGAAAGCAAAGTGTGTAGGTTGAAGTCAGCATGTCCTGTATGGTCTCATTAGTTGGAAAACTTCTTGTGTCTCAGCATCAGATCATGTCATTTCTTAGTCCTCAGAGGCTGTTTGACTGCAATTACAAGTGCTGCTTGATTGGTCTCCTTGATTCCAGATGTCTTTCTGCCTGTCAGAAAGAAGGAGAGCACAGGTCAACGAAGCTTCTCTAATTGGATTGTCTGCACAATATTTTACTTCTAGTCTCACATTTTTCAAAAGAGTATCATGTAGTACAAGTCCTTGGCTTGAAGGTGGAAATTTTGCCATCCTGACCATAATTAAGTGCTTATTGAAATTGAGTAAGACTGAGTAAGCAGCTTGTAGTTTTAGATAACTTGGCTGCCTGCATAGTGACTTGACAAGCTTGTATAATCCCTCATTTTCAACTTCACAGCCTCTGTTGAGCTGACTTACTAACTGTGGCCTTAAATGAAAATAGCCCGATTCATTGAATGATATAAATGAATATTTCAAACAATCAGCAAAACGTGAACTGCTGCTTATGCTATGTCATATAAACAATTAGCCAAAAGAGCTAGCTGCAATCTTCTGAATATTTGAGCACACAAACACCTACTGTACTGTATAAATGGTGAGTGTCACTGACTACAGGAGAGAGTGTTATGCCATTCCTCTGACCTGTAATGCCATTCCTCTCTTCTACAAATGTGTTTCTCAGTTTCCGTTTGGTATCTTTGAAATGATTTGAAAACGATTTTGTACCTGCAATATAGATGGAATTTCCTTGTATACCCAGCACAAACAATTACATAATCACACCTTCATGTCCGACTGGCACTAATCTGAGACATCTGCTTTAGAACCAAGCTTCCTGTTGTGCTAGGAGGTTATTAGAGTAACATTTTTGCACCAGACACCCCTTCTGAAATGCCACCATTCATTTAAAACCATCCTAACATTCTGCCTAACAGAATAGGCTTCTTTATACATGAATAATAGATTTCACCTTTAAGATTGAGGTTTCTGTGCTTCACTTGGAAGAACAAATGGTGGTTGAAAGATGTAAAAAGAAGCATTCTTTTCCACCAGACATTTCAAGTTTCTGGCAGTTTTGCTTTGTTTGCCTTTTTGATGCAACTTAAAGTAAAAAAAAAAAAAAAAAGTAAATGTCCTCCGGTGAAAAGTAAACATAAAAAGCCCTCAAGCACTCTGGTTGTGGAACTAAAAATGCAGCTCGTATTATATTGCTTGAGATTGCAAGATAATAAGTAGGAACCATGAGTGGCTTTTAAAAATGCAAGGCCCAATAAACCTTCTTTGTTTTCCCCCCAAAGGCTAAGCTAATTTATCGCAGCTTTGTGTAATCTTGCATTGAATTATTAGTTAACTGCATTTTTAGCTAGATTTCTCTCTCTCTCTCTCTCTCTCTCTCTCTCTCTCTCTCTCTCTCTCTCTCTCTCTCTCTCTCTCTCTCTCATATTGTAATTCTTCAGATATTAATTCCTAATTAATGCTTTCTCTTCCTCCACCTGAGTCAATCTATCACTTTTTCTAAATTGGGCTTGTTGTTGTCTTTTTTCTTTTCCCTGTAGTAAGCACTCTCACTTACAACCTTGTAAGCTTATCTTGTCCTTTGCTAAGCTCTACCCTCATTGTGTGCCTGTGAGTGTCTGGCTGTGTGTGTGTGTGTGTGTATGCTGGCTTGTATGTGTGAAGGGATGTGATTTTGTGAATCATTAGACTAATATGCTAATGACCCCAATTAGCCTCTGACAGAAGGACATTAATAAGAAACAATACAATATGCACACACCATAAACCACATTAGGAACAGGTGTGTGTATGCACAAGAAACGTGTCGTAATCAAATAGCAAAACACATGCATGACCTTGTTCCTCATTAGGTTGTGTACTAGTGGTGAGTGTCCTTGATTAGGATGCATAGACGAAAGGCAGAGGAAGAGGCTGAGAGGGTGGGCCAATGTGTGTGTCTGTGTGTGTGTGTGGGGGGGGGAGTCAGGGTGTTTAGAAAGAGGGGGAGTATAGGAGCTAATTTGTCAGGGATTTGGGAGCAGTAAATTTTTAGGGCATCAAAAGGCTGTTTCTATTTGTGAATGTGGTTGAGGTTGAAACTTACCAGCAGGTTTATGGACTTACCAGCAGGTTTACAATCCAATATGGTCTCCCACCTGCTAACTTCTAACAGCTATATAAAAACAAATGGAATTCATCCACTAAAACTAGTATGCTGAAATAGTATATCTTCACTCACTCGCAGGATACACCCTGGATGAAGTGCCAACCCATCACAGGGCACACACACAGTCTCATTCACTCACACACTACGGACAATTTTTCCAGAGATTCCAATCAACCTACCATGCATGACTTTGGACCGGGGGAGGAAACTGGAGTACCCGGAGGAAACCCCCGAGGCACGGGGAGAACATGCAAACTCCGCATACACAAGGCGGAGGCGGGAATCAAACCCCGACCCTGGAGGTGTGAGGTGAATGTGCTAACCACTAAGCCACCGTGCCCCCCAGTATATCTTCAAATAAGTTTTAATACATTGGGGATACATACACATATAGACTATTTTACTGATACATCATGGTTGGTATGCTATATGGCTAAAAGGATGTGGGCACTTACACCACTATGTGCTTGTTATACGTTGCATTCCAAACCATGAGCATTAATATAATTAATTAATAGTTGCTTAATATTTATTGTTAATAAGCTTCTGTATTCTGTGTATGATTTCTACTAGATTTTATAATGTGGCTGTGGGAATTTGTGCTCAATCAGACACAAGAGCATTAGTGAAGCCAGGGACTGATGACAGGTCTGTAATCAAAGTTCCCAAAAAGTAGGCTTGTGGTCAGGGCTCTGTGCAGGACAATCAAGTTTTTACACACCGACCTTGGCAAATCATGTTTTTATGGATCATATGCACAGGAGTGATGTCTGGAACAGTTTTGGGCCCCTTGATTCTGTGAAGGAAAACCTTAACTAGTCAGCATAAAATGCCAGTTTACCTGCTTATAATTTTGTGCCATTGCTCAGGGGATGGATGACATATGAGTGTGATGGACATAAAGTCATAATTCTAGCATTTTTTCATTATGGAAAATACTGTATGTTGCTTGTTGTGTTTATACTGTGGCACTGTTTGTGATAATGATCTATTAAATACACCAATTGTAAGGCAAAGCACAGGTTTATATTAATGGGTTTGTTCTATTATGTTTTCATTTTTGCTTTTCTTCTCATCACAGTAATTAAAAAAAATACTGTAGGCAATATTCATTCATTCATTTTCTACCGCTTTATCCGAACTTCTCGGGTCACGGGGAGCCTGTGCCTATCTCAGGCGTCATCGGGCATCAAGGCAGGATACACCCTGGACGGAGTGCCAACCCATCGCAGGGCACACACACACTCTCATTCACTCACGCAGTCACACACTACGGACAATTTTTCCAGAGATGCCAATCAACCTACCATGCATGTCTTTGGACCGGGGGAGGAAACCGGAGTACCCGGAGGAAACCCCCGAGGCACGGGGAGAACATGCAAACTCCGCACACACAAGGCGGAGGCGGGAATCGAACCCCGACCCTGGAGGTGTGAGGCGAACGTGCTACCCACTAAGCCACCGTGCCCCCTTGTAGGCAATATTGTTCATCACAAATATTTCTGCACCTCCTATTTCTTACACAATCAATTTGAAATGTGTTTACCTGAAGAGGATGCAGTGCAAAAGGTTGTAACATGATTTCCATACCATTGCTTCCTTTAGTGCATTCACTCAAACAATCAATCAAAATGGCATCAACATAAAACTTATCCTTTTAGCTGATCTGTGTACACAGAAATTGCAGCTTTGAAGTGTAGCCTTGGTCTGTTTTGTGCTCTGAGATATCCTTGAATGACCACACACAAACATCGCTCCAATGCCCCTAATATTGTATTTCCGTCATGTCTTGTCATTAATGTTATGCTGCACATCACCAGCATTTGAAAGCAATATTAAGCGTTCATCCATCACACTCCTCTCTCTTTATCTCTTTTGCGTTACTTTCCTCCCTTCAAAGCCTTCATGATCTCTCTATCTACTCCAGTGAGGAATCATATTCTGCGGTCCTGCCTGTTTCACACTCATCTCCTGACTTTGTATTTCTCCTTTGTTCCCTGTCTTCCCTTATGTATACTGTATGGTCTGTTTTTGTGTGCGTTTACTATAAAGGACAAGTGTGTATGTGCAGTCTAAGAACTTTGCATGCAATTTAATATACTGTACAGCTGCATGCCTTTGCAGCTTGCTACACTGTGTTTACATGCTTGCAAGCTTGTGTCATCATGCTTCTGCAGTAGAGTTTAGTAGGGTGTGGTGGAGATTTGTGCATGCATATCATGTGAAGGTGTTCTAGATGGCAGCTGAGGTCTATGTGTGTATCACTTTACACACTTATCCTCTTTCTGAGTGTCTATGGGTGACAAAAAGAGATAGATTGGTGACAGTGCTTCATCTACAGCACCCTGATTATCATTCACTGGCTAAATTCCCTGCAATCCAAACTAGAAAGGCTAGACACACACACATTCCTCTCTTTTTCAGTTAACGTTCCTCATCCTATGCATGGAAAATAAAATAAGAAATGCATTTAATGTGGTGCAGCAATACAATCAAATGTACTGAGTGGTTCTTAACCCCAACACATGCCCACTCCATTACTGAGATGTTAATCTTTCAGCTCTGGTATGTTGCACCAGACTGAATCTTATTCAAGTGTGTTTTATCAGCTCTGCTCGAGACAAACAGTGAATTGAAATGTCTTTTGACTAGCAGAAAAAAAAGCTGTTTGCCTGGCACAGAATTTAAAGTAACAACCGAAAACAAGAACTGTTTCTTTCATTTTTGTTCTGGATGTACAGCTGCGAGTCATATCAATTTGTTTAAATTAGTCACAAATGCATCTGACTTTTGACTGGATACTAATCAACACAAGAGATACCGAAGGTCTAGTGAATATATGCATATCTTTAGAAGGCAAACAATATGGAAGATTTTGAACTGATGTAATATAAGTGATGTGGTGTGGGTGCATAAGATATGTATATCTGTAACTATTATTATTAAATCAATTCATATCTGTAAATATTATTATCCATTATAATTCTGTTAATTTTCTATTGTTAGATTATGTTATTTAAAGAATAACACACCAGCTGAGGGCCATTTGGACCTTGATGTTTATTACTATTGCATAATAGTCCGAAGTATTACATTTTTGTTTTACCACAATCATTAACTAGTAAATTTAGTTATTAATGGTTTATAGTTTAATTCATATTGTGGAACATCTGCATGACATATTCCTGTCATCACATAGACTGTCTCTTGAAGATGAGACTATATATAGCTGTTTCGTTATACATAATAATGCATAGCAAAATATATACTATATTAATATAATAATATATTGGACTGCTTTATTCAGAATGAATATTCCTGAATCACACCACTGCTATAATATATTAAAATAACAGTCTAGAAATAATCTGGAACATCAGACATCTAGGTATCTGACCAAGGTTTCTGGCTTTAGTTCGAAAGTGCAATTTTGTAAATGGCATGCTGAGCGGCTCTTTCTCTCAGACTGACTGACAAAAAAGGTCGCAAATCATGTAAGTCTGTATGTAGAAAGAGTTTCAGGCATTTCTGATAAGATTTCTTGAAAAATTCATCAGAAACAGAATTTTACTCTCTGACGCATATGTGGACCTTCAGCAACACACAAATCATGGAGATCTGGCTTGTAGTGATGCGGGGCAAGACGACTTACTCAAATTGTGACATTACTGTTCTTTCCTGAGCTCCAAAATATAGAAAACATTTACACTGAGCTTTCTTAATAAAATTTACCAATGAACAGCCCACAAAAAAAAAAACTGTTAAAGTACACAAGGTACGAGTTTCCAAGGTTCCCCGTAGACCCTGTAGAGCAGCTTGGTTACACAGCATGCAACATGACCAGGATAAAACATGTACTGAGGATGAATACATTAATTACAGCTGGTCAAACAAAGGGGAAAAGAAAAGATATTATTATATTTAACTAAACTCTATACCTTAATCTTCAATCCTGTTCAGTTCAACTTCATCTCATGTTAGGGAAAGTAAGTAATTAGGTTAGCTCAAGCTTTTTTAGAGCTAGTTTTTGCAGTGAAATCATGTCTGTGATGTATTCTCAGTGAGCAAAGAACTGTGTTTGTCAGTTTTATTACTGAAAAATCACTGAGAGCACTAGACTGATTTATAAAAGTAAACTTTAAATGATTGTGAGATTAAATAAAGCACAAAGCTGACTAGGTCATTAAAATCGTTTGTTCAGTGTCCCTGTGCCCAGTGTTGGCTTTGCAGAAAGCATTGATTCTTATGTACTTAACCCCTAATTAGCCACTTAGCACTATATTAATTAGCTATTAATTACTGAGGTTTAGCTCAAAGGTATGATTTTTTTTTTCTTTCCTTTTTTATGGTTTCTGTAACAACCATGTCCTACGAAAATGAAGTCTAATAAGAAATATTACAGTATATCAAGTGCTATTTGATTTCGTTTGAAACTCACCATTAGAAGCTTCTCACTTGGCCATTCAACACAGCCTGTTTAAATAAGGGATCATCAGACTCAGGCCGTCACCTTTATTTTGCATGATAGCTTCTGGCTTCACAGGAGAACATTAATGGAAGTTTGGTTATAATTTGATTTGGTTCAGAGGATCTAGATGAAGAGTGCACTGCTTTTATAAGTAGAAGTCATTAGAAAGATAAAAGGAAAAGTACAGTAGATGCTCATTATAGAGAGACATTTGACACTCATCCTGTCTCCCAAACACACACTCAGTATATAATTATGAAACAGTGCAACCGAGAGATGTAATGCAATTAACTGTCATTTATTAGCTAAAAAACAAAACAAACATGCATATAAACAAAAGACTTCTGTTTGACCTTGTAATGCAATGATCAGTGTCAGGTGAGTGTGCAGATCTCATTGTGGTCTAAATGTCATTCACTCTAGCCTTAACACACACACACACACACACACACACACACACACACACACACACACACACACACACACAAACAAACAAAATAATGTTTAGTAAAGTGTACCACAATCCACTGTCATATGAAGCTTCTCTAATTCAGATTAATGAGTGCCTAATATAATTTTTGGGACATGACAGACTTGAATTTTTAAAGACAGCTCAGTTGGATAATTTTTTATAATTATGAATGCTACATTAAATTCTTAAATGTTCTTTCTCTTCTCACTGTAGTGTACATACCTCAGATTCAGCTGCTGATTTGTACGTTAATGAGTCCAGCTCTATGCTAGATTAAATAGCAGAAACTTCACTTGGAAAAAAAAGAAGTAAAAAACAGCACTGTCACAAAATGACACTGCAGGATCATTTAGTTGGCAGTGGTAAAAATGATTGCCTACCTTACCTAACAAAAAAAAAAGAGAGAGAAGAAAAGGCAAAGTATGTAATTATGTATTCACTTATGATTAGGCTAGATAATTGCAATTGGTGATACTCTTGTGTATTAGTACTGTTTCCTTGGCGGCTATCTTTTATAGGAAAACCAATGCTATAAATCCATTTTATGATCCGCTGCTATGTTGATGATCTTTGCCTCACGCTGATGAAAAACCTTGGTGTTATCTGAGTTTCAGTACAAATTCAGCACACTGCGTACACAATTTTCCTGTTAGTTGTACATGTGAGTACAGAGGAAAGCTCTGTACAATGTAGGTGCATGTTTGAGCGAGAAGGAAGAGGTCTAGATTTTCTGCCACACACACCCACACACACACACACACACACACACACACACACACACTCACGCACACACACACACACACACACACACACACACACACACACACACACACACACACACACACACACACACACACACACATCATTCTGTCGAGTTTCAATCACCTAATGCATCAGGCTTTTAATCAGAACAGTGGGAAAGTGTGTGTATATACTTTATTGGGTAGCTATGCATCAACAGGACATTTTGGTTAATCACGGTTGTTAGTATGTTTGACGTTTAGTGTCACTGTCTGTCATAATCAAATAAACACACACTCTTACTCTCACACACAAAATGCAGTGTCAGAGCTCACAGTAGTTGAGTCAGAGAGCTTGAAGCCTGTCTAAATGTTGTTCAGTCTAGCCTTTCTTCCATCCCTCTATCTCTTTTTCTCTATATTTTATCCTTCTATCACTTCACTGTTTCCCCTTCATCATAATCTGTTATTCTTGCCTTTATGGATGCCCCCCCCCCCCATCTCTCTCTCTCTCTCCATAGCTATCAGTGACTTTCTGCCTTTATCATCACCCCCTGCCTGAGCTTTCATCCTGCTCTCACTCTCTTTCTCTCTGTCTCTTACTATCTTTCAGTCTCACCTTCTCACACTGTGTCCCGTTTATCAGCTGGTGAAATCTGTCTTTCTGACTGCCTCTCCATCACTGTCACCATCCTACACATCTAACTTTCACTCCCTTTCTCTCTCACACTCTCCATCACATTTCCACTCATTCCTTTATAATGTGATAGCTGCAACTTTGCCTGATGTTCTATCTGAGTAATCAGTAATGGTCAGATTTTAAATTCAGTTGATAAGTCTCAATTGAATTAAAGTCTCTCTCTCTCTCTCTCTCTCTCTCTCTCTCTCTCTCTCTCTCTCTCTCTCTCTCTCTCTCTCTCTCTCTCTCTCTCTCTCTCTCTCAGAATCAGAATCAGCTTTATTGCCAGGCATGTTTTCACATGTGGGGAATTTGTTTTAGTGACATAATCTCCACAGTGTAACAGAATGACATGTAGTATAGATGAAATTGTATGTACACATTTACAGGTGTGAAATGTGCAGTTTAAATAAGCATGAAATATACATATGCAAATAGTATACATTATATACAATTTGTATGTACACAAATATCTCTCTCTCTCTCTCTCTCTCTCTCTCTCTCTATCTATCTATCTATCTATCTCTCTCTCTGTCATCTACACACCTTCACAGTTTTTTTCTGCTTTATGCCTGCATCAGGCAACCATTTTTTGTGAAGAAGCTTCTTGTTAGAATCTGATTTCCATCTGTTCCATCTCTATACTGCTCATGTACCATGTGATGTACCATGCATGTACCATGTGATCAGTCTCATTATTTCCCTGTAAATTGCACTTTGCTTACTTTTAACTGAGAGAGTATGCTATCCCTGAGAAACTCAGTGAGATATAATGAATTAATATAAATGCGCAGACAATACACTAAAACTACCAAAAGATTTTGCTTTAAATCGTCATAGCCTGCTCTACATACAGAAAGGGGCGGAACCACCACTGTAGAGACCACTACAGTTTTAAAGGCAGACACTCGAAACAAGAATGAACATCAATACGGACAAAAACTAGAATCAAATCATTTAAACAGGTTTTCTTATCAAATAAACAGAGTAAAGTTTATAGTACATCAATAGTAATAATTTTATAATTAAAACATTTGTAATAAAAATGCATTTCTGTGTCATAGATTGAAAGTCAGCGTGAAACAAAACTTTAAATTATTTTAGTGAAAAGAGGAGCAGACTTTGGTTTAATACTGTAGCTGCTTACACACCCAAACACAATCGGCTGTGCCAAAACTTAAAAAAAAAAAGAAAAGAAAAGAAAAAGTGAATGAATTTAAATTGAAGTTAAATTGTAAAATTCTCCATAAACCCAGAAAATGACTTTTGGACAGACTAAAGTTGAAGCCAGTGATGTTAATCAGGAAATCTGTGTGACTGTTTTAATCAGTCATTTGTCTCCATTATTACCTGGACTGATTGCCTGCAGAATGAATTCCTAAACATGACAGAGGAATAGAAATAGTGGCAGTGTGGAGGATTGTGTTTAATTTACAAAGCTTATATTCGCAAACGTGCCTAAAGATCAATGCCTCACACCAAATTACTGCAGGTAAACAAATGAAACAACTCTACGCCATTTAGAGAATGAATTTAACTCTAACCCGTAGAGTTCTGTAGTGCCACTGAAATGCACAGTATAAAATTATAATTATAGAAATGTGTTATTATTAATATAGTATAAAATGATAGGCTTGTTGATTTTTGAATGAATTTCAGTTAAAACTGAGAAACAGCAGGGTGCATGTACATGGGTTACAAATGAAGAGTCGTTACAAGGCTATTAACGAGGAACAGTGTGACTGTTAGGGAGGTAAACAGGAAGTGAATGGGATGATACTGTGACACCACCAAAAACTGTTCTCCTCATCCAGATGAACTCTTTTGTTCTTTTTTTTTCTTCTTTCATCCTACTCTTCTCCCTACTGTCTGAAGCCAGCGTGCATCACTTTGCCTTTTCTTGCCACTTCAATGTGCTTTTGAGGTATGTGTGTTGCTTATTGTAGTGCAGCAGAGAGTGTATGAGCACAAGATAGGTTTTGGAGATCTCTTATAGAATACGCAGAGTCCCTTTAATGGTATGTGCGTAAACTGTGAATACTCTGAAGATATGAGGGAGATGCCTCGTCACACCACGCTGAGCCTAGCATATGTATTGCCCAGTGTATATGTTTAAGCAATTCCATTCGTTGGGACACAGAGAAGTCCCTAAAGACACCAAATACATGTCCAAGTCATCTCTCAAATTGGAGCTTACACTAACAAGCTATAGAACAATTGTACCCACACTTACATACTGCTTCATGAAAAATCCCAATTTAACCACATGCAAGAGATCACATGCAGTGCACAAAGCACATGCACCGGTTTGGAAAACCCTAAGACAATACAGCGGAAGCTCTTAACGATGTCCAGGACAAAAATAATCAGTTTATATCACAGCCCATGTTTCTGCACAGCTATTTATAATGAAAACTGTTTTGTAACGGAGACAGGAGAGGAGGGGGTGTAATTGCTGTGCATGTTTAGTAAGGGTTTTTATCAGAATCTCATTCAGAACGAAGGAAGCACAAGCATTGCAGGAGAATCTCTAATCTATAACACTAACAAGAGCATGAACAAGACAGTGCATTAACGCACTACAGTATATGCAGGTAAGACTTTGTAAAGGAGATGCACAGAGACAGCAATGATGTGTTGGAGTAGTCAAAAAACAGATGTTATGTATAATTAGTAAGTATAGCTTAATACAGTAATTAGATGTTCCCTTTTTTCCGTTTGTTTGTTGACTTTTATTCCCTCCTCCTTTAATCCTTATTTACTTCTTTGAATTGAAAACAAGAGCTGCTCTGTACAAACTCAATTTTAATTTACTAGAAATCCGGAATGTGAATATATGAAAATGTATACAGAAAATATAAGTACACCTTGTATACTTTACAGCTCTCTGTTGAAGTAAGAACAAAATACAGCTTGTCATATGATTGAGATATTCTGCCACTGTGACTGTGGTAATGACCTAATGAGGGGTAAAGTAGACAAGAGAAAGTAAATCAGTCTGATGCACTGAAGCTGGTTTTACACACCTGCTTTTGATATGCAATATGACATCTCTCTCTCTCTCTCTCTCTCTCTCTCTCTCTCTCTCTCTCTCTCTCTCTCTCTCTCCTCTCTCTCTCTCTCACTCTCTCTCTCTGTCTCTCTCTCTCTGTCTCTCTCTGTCTCTCTCTCTCTCTGGCTCTCTCTCTCTGTCTCTCTCTCTCTCTTTCTTTCTCTCTCCCGCTCTGTCTCTCTCTCTCTCTCTCACTCTCTCTGGTTTAAACCATTATGCAGATTAAAACAAATCCTGCTTCATCACTACTTACTAAATATATAAATATATTTGTTTCTCTATCGTAGATTCCATACTAACTTATATTAAACTGGGATGGATGGATGGATGGATGGATAGATAGACAGATTTGATCATACAGTAACCATTAACCATTAATAGGCATTGTACTGGATCTTCTATTACACAGGACATACTGTAAAGTTTTTGATTAAAGTCTGTATGTTATGATAAATGATCTACAGTGCTTTTTCTTTAACTTAAATGATTTAATTTGTATTTCATTGTCTGACTGATTTTTACACAAAATCTGAATAACTCTTTGCACTAAAAAATAAAAACAGCAACAAAAAAATGTAGGTTTGAATCTATTTTAAAAATTGTGGGAGTGTGTTTTCTATTCCATCAGTGTAATGTAATAAAACAGCAGGATGAGGAATCACAGACACACACACACATATGTGTTATAAAGTACTAACCTCACTGTAAACAAGAGTGCCGTATCCCTTCTTTTCTCTCATTCGTTTCTCTCTCCTGTTCAATACTCTCCTTCCTTGTTAATCATTCATTCCAAAAATGAAGTATATATCGCAAATCTTCTTTTTTCCCCTGCCATATATTCTTTTATCTCTTTGTATTTCCGGTCAGCTTTCCATCCCACCTCTTACTCTCTCCGATGTACATCTGCCTTGGTCTACTCATTAAATGAGCCTTTCGTTCCTCCCTCTCTGCCTCCCTCTTTTCCTCCCTCCCTCCCTTACTCTCTCGCTTATTCTCCCAGTGCAAACTGCTTGTGTGTGTGTTAATCCTGTGTGTCCTGATTTTTTTCTGCTTTGCTCTGATACATTGGCGTGTAGTACATTCCTCCTGTGCCTGTACACAAGCCCAAACTCTCAGGACAATCAATAGGAGTGTGTGTGTGTGTATGTGTGTGTGTGTGTGTGTGTGTGTGTGTGTGTGTGTGTGTGTGTGTGTGTGTGTGTGTGTGTGTGTGTGTGTGTGTGTGTGTGTGTGTGTGTATGTGCATCTGGTTCTTATTTTCCCTTCTTTGACTCTTCAGTGAAGCTGTTCCAGTCTTTAATTTTACCCAGGATGTCGGAGGTTTGTGTCTGAGACAGTAGATCATCATTAGAGCAGCCGAGCCACAGAAAGGATAAGGGTGAAGGAGAGGAAGGTCAGAGAGGGAACGTGTGAAACAATGATACCTGTTGAAAAGCAATTTAACCTAAAATCTATCTGGTTGTGGAGCATAAAAGCATGTTTGCATCCATCACCACTAGTGTTAGATTGATTAAAAAACTGTGTGTATGCATATGAGGGTATTCTCACTGAAGATATCTGAAGATAAATGGCATGTCAGGTTGCTCTAATCACGGCTGAAAATTAGTAGCATCACACAATGGGACCGGAGGTGTTAGCACTCACCTTGTGGGTCTTAAGTAACCTCTGTGATGAAGGAACCAGCTTGTGTGTGTGTGTGTGTGTGTGTGTGTGTGTGTGTGTGTGTGTGTGTGTGTGTGTGTGTGTGTGTGTGTGTGTGTGTGTGTGTGTGTGTGTGTGTGTGTGTGTGTGTGTGTGTGTCCCTTTCAGTTTTTACAGCTTTTTGTGAAAGAAAAAAGTTTTAGAATAAAGAAAGTATTTCTTGAAGGAGACGGCCCCACCATTGTGGTCACCACAGAGAACTTCTCTCTTGCTCTCTCTCTCTCTCTCTCTCTCTCTCTCTCTCTCTCTCTCTCTCTCTCTCTCTCTCACACACACACACACACACACACACACACACACACACACACACACACAGGGTGTTTCATTAGCATTTAGAATGTCACATGCACACCCACGGTCAGGGTGAGGAATGTAGGTGTTGCTTCTGTTTGCTCACTTTAATTTGATTCAGAACACTGAGATGAGATCTCGTAATTTTACTTGAGACAGACATGAGGGGGCGTGTGTGTGTGTGTGTGTGTGTGTGTGTGTGTGTGTGTGTGTGTGTGTGTGTGTGTGTGTGTGTGTGTGTGTGTGTGTGTGTGTGATGGGACGAAGGGAGGGGTGGTAAAAGAAAATAGACAGTTGACAGGAAAAATGAAGTGAGGAAGAAACAGAAGCTGTGTGTTTGGAGCGAATGAGAAAAGGTGAAGAGCAACAAAGAGGCACTGAGGAAAGAGACATCAGCGAAAGGAGAAAAGATGTAGATGAGGTTGTTGGGTCTGGCAGCCTGAGGGAAGACAGCAGTGAACTGAAATCAGGACGAAAGGCGAGTGGACCGTAAAACTCCCTCTTCCATTACACACACACACATACACACACTCTTCTTCTCTCACTCTCTCAGGTCTGCATGTTCTTAGCTGAGCCCTCGAGCCATTGACATGTCTAATGAGTACCTGTGGACTGTCTCCCTCTTTCTCGCTCTTTCTTTCTCATCATCTCATTTCTTATATGCACTCAGTCTCCTCAGCCATTCTCATACACCTCCATTTCCGCAGTGGAGATGTTTTTAAGGGCTCCCAGATATTCACTCACTTTCATGTTTATCATTTGTCTACTTTTTTCCTGTCATGTTTTTTTCTCCCACATTTTTTAGTCCCAGTAGTCGTGTCTTCTAGTTCTTCTTCTTTTTTTAACTGCAAAATCTTACACTGATGTACAGGACAGTAAAGAGAAGACTCCACATTGATCAGGTGAGGCAGCGAAAGACACATAAATACTGTATGAGTCAGACTGGTTGAAGCCTGTCAGTTTCATTCCCATATAGAGAAAGTGACATCAGTAATGCAGCTATTTCCATAACACTACTCGAATCCTTCTTATACAGTAATATGAACTGGTACCTCATCGGTATTAATTAATAGTGATATAATGATCTACAGCAAATCATAACTTTTCTGACTAAAGTCTCCAGGAGTGTATGTCATGGAATTCAGTCATTATAAAAAGTAATCACTGATACAGCTGTTGAAGACATGACTACAGAATAAGGAAGCTGAAGGATTCGGTGTTGAGTGTGTGTGGCATATATGAGTAATGCATACTGGGTGGTGATGTGACAGAACTGATAGAATTGATAGCTGCAAGTGTGACAATGATACAGGATTGCAGATTTAAAATGCTGAGTTGGAAAAATGTAAATAACATGACAAGTAAAATTACTTGAAGGGATAGTTAACAAGATGTACTCAACAGAGATCTGGATCAAAGTGCAGTGTTTACCTAATCAGTATTCACAAAGCCATGCAGAGAGGTCAAAGCCCAAAATCTGTCAGACCAGCAAGCAAATACAAAGGTTGACTAGGTGAAGGGGGATATAAAGGGGTCTTAGCCTTAAAAAACCCAAAGAAATGTATATGGCAAAAAGGCTCAGTCATGCAAATCAAAGGAGGACAAGACTTTGTAGTACACTGTCCACAACATTAGGGTACAGTATATAACGAGTATGGAAATATGGAAATTAAGACTTACAGGTGAGAGTAAGAGAAGGTGGTGAGGACCTATAGTGGTGTGGCATGAAATGGTGTCTAATGAGACTGATATTGAGGGATTTTAGTGGGAAGTAAATGAAACTAAGCAAATGCATCCTGTTTTTTTGTCAGATGCTACTTAAGTTAGAACTACTTGAATACTAGTACAAGGAGCAGTGTGGCATCGTGGTGTTAGAAATTTTCACCTCAAGGCATGGGGGTTTGGTTTCAACCTCCCTTTATGTACAGTGTTTGGATGTTCCTTCCATGAATTGGAAGTTTCTTCAGATTACTACAGTTTCCTTTTCCAATCCAAAGACATGCATGGCAGGCTGAATGGCATCTCTCAATTGTCTGTTACATGTGTGATGTGTGATTGTGCCCTGCGATATGTTAGCACTCCACCCAGAGTGTCCTTCCACCTTGTGCCCTGACTTCAGGCTTACTGTGACCCTGTGGAGGATAAGTTCTGAAATTGGATGGATAACAGGTACTATGACTGACAGGCAAATGTTCTGTTAAGGTTTTTGGTTCCTGTTGTGTGTGTGTTTTTTTTAGGGTTTGGTGTGTCATAGAAGCCAAAGTTTCTCCTTTGAGCAGATATTTGAACTGACAGTTATATTACATCAAGAAATATTACAAAATAGTTCTGATTTAAATATCTCTTCAGATACAACTGCACCTTTAAATCTGCTTCTTTTCTGTTTCACAGAAATAAGTCTATGTTGATGAATGATGGTAAAGAGCTGAGATGGTGCTAGTGAGCTGAAACATTTTATAAAGGAGGTATATATTTTAAAAGAATATGTACCAAACTAGTTTTCTCACTTGTATATATGTATTTGTATGGCGTTTGGCAGACACCCTTATTCATAGTAACTTAAATTTATCTTATTTTTACAACAGAGTAGTTTGGCAGTGGTGGGGTCTGAAACTTTCAAATTGTAGACCAATGTCTTAAACACTGAAGTGTGATGGCCATATGAACACCAGATTGCAGAACATTCCAACATATTTACTGCCACCGCTTTAAAAAAAAACACTTAAGCTTGATGTCACCTCTAAATAACCACATGCAAGATGACAGATACTTATTTTTCACACCACTTCCACTCCTTGTAGTTATGGTGTCATTCTTTCTGTCTGGTTTCTCTACTGTTCATTTTTTTCTCAGCGTTTCTCATCCTTTTTCCCTTGTTTTTCATATTACAGGCTAACGTTAGTGTTACAATTTAAATGGTGTGTGTATGCATGTCTGTGTCCCCATGCATCTGATGCCCATGGCTTAAAAAGTCATGTAGCTTAAATATTCCATTTTGGCGAAGATGAGAATGAATGATTGCTACTTAGAAATGAGGCTACGACCTGAAAAAGGAAAGGGGTTCGGAAATGTGTGTGTGTGTGTGTGTGTGTGTGTGTGTGTGTGTGTGTGTGTGTGTGTGTGTGTGTGTGTGTGTGTGTGTGTGTGTGTGTGTGTGTGTGTGTGTGTGTGTGTGTGTAAGATTGAAGAAAGCTGTAAAATCAGAATGGTGTCATAGAGGTCCAGACTCTGGTTTAATATTTAGGTGTGAGCTTTAACCATCCTGTGTGGTGATACTCTGTTCAAAGTGGGAACAAAATGATGGGTTTCTGATTCAATACTTAAAACACTAACTTCTACAATCTTGAATAGTGCACTTGAGTAAAGCTCTTACACAGGCAAGGAGTAAACCTGCAGTTAAAATTAAGTTGACTTGTCCCAGAAGTGTCAGATATACAGAATACGACCTTCAACCCAACCTCACAAGTTATATTGAGTCTTAAAGAAAACTGGGTTCTGCAGTTCATCCATTTATCTGACACTCTTAAAAATAAAAGTGGGTGAAAAGGTCTTTAGAGTGATATCAGAGTACAAAATTGGTCCTGTTGATGTATGGTTGGTGAACAACTTTTGCTCGTTCAGCCAATCCATTAAAAAATTAGAACCTTCCTTATACTGTAATGTAAAGATTTTTGCACGAAGTTGATGTTGACTATTGTGCGTTGTGATTTCTAGCACATTTTATTTATTTTAATTACATTTACATTTACTGTACAGCATTTGGCATATGCCCTTTACAGAGCGAAGCACAAATGTGCTTTTAAGTCTCTAACAATGAATACATTATCACTGGGTCACAAGGTTATTTACACTAAGTTTATTCTTTATACACATACAGCAAGCTGGGAAAAATGTGTTAGTTTAATTGTTTCAGTAAGACGTAGGTCTTCACTCGTCATTTGAAGATAGCCAGTGACTCAGCTGTTTGGACATTTATGGGACGTTCATTCCTCCTCAGTGCCAGAATAGAGAAGAGTCTTGCTGTATACCTACCTTTTACCCTTAGAGGTGATGGGAACAGTCGAGTAGTGCTGGTAGATCTTAGGGTGTGAGGTGCAGTGCGAGGAATGATAAGAGGTAAAAGGGAGCTGATCCATTTTTGCCTTTGTAGTCAAGCCTCAGTGTTTTGATTCTCATGTGTGCAACTACCAGAAGCCAGTGGAGGGAGCGCAGGAGTGTGGTGGTATGTGAGAACTTGGGCAGGTTGAAAACATGTCGAGCATCTACATTTTGGATCATTTGCAGAGGACGAATTGCATCCATTGCTAGACCTGCCTGCAGTGAGTAGCAGTAGTCCAGTCTTAAAATGACAATAGCCTGAACAAGTACCTGTGCAGCATGTGTACTGTAGATAAAAATGGTTGAATCCTTCTGATGTTGTACAGAAGAAACTGACATGGGCAACATTAGCGACATACTGTATGAGGACAGTTGATTGTCCATGGTTACCCCAAAGTTGGGAGATCAGATGTGCAGGGATATTGCAAGATTTTAACCTGGGGATGAATCATCTGTGATGATTAGCAGTTCAGTTTTGCAGGGATTGAGTTACAACTGATGAGCTGTTATCCACCATGATATGTCCGCAAGACATGCTGAGATCCGAACAGAGGCAATGGTATCTGCGGGCGGGAAGAAGAATGAAAGTTGAGCTTCATCAGGATAGCAATAGTAAGGGAACCCATGTGAGAGTGAGTAAGTGGTAAGAGAGTGAGAATACAGAGAGAAAAGGAGAGGACCAAGTACTGAGCCCTGTGGGACACCAGTGGAGAGTGTGCGTGGAGCAGATGTCACTACCCTCCATGTTACATGACATGAGCGGCCATCCAGGTAGGAAGAAAACCATTCCCATGCTGATCTGCCAATTCCAAGACTCCTGAGGGTGGTCAAGAGAGTCTTGTGGTTGACCATATCAAACGCTGCTGAAAGGTCGAGGAGGATGAGGACATATGACAACTTGGCTGATTTAGCAGCATGTAGTTTCTCAGAGACAGCCAGAAGGGTAGTCTCTGTGGAATGTGCTGCTTTAAGCCAGACTGATTGGGATGTTGGAGGTTGTTCTGTGAGAGATAAACCAACAGTAGCACACAACGTGTTCAAGAATTTTTGAAAGAGAAGAAAGAGGCGATATTGGTTTTTAGTTACTGATGTATGATGCATCCAGAGCAGAATTAAATTAAAGTTACCACAGACATAGATGCCTCTTGGAGGGAATTATAGAATAATATTATATTAAATTATAATATTCCATCTGTACCTGTGAACTGTGCAATGTACTGTGATGCAAAAATATCTCTGCCTTCCTGATGTTTGAAAGAAGGTGTTTGACACTACATAGTTAGTACATGTTTAGTGCTGTCTGTATCACTGATGGGATTAAAAATCTGAAAGAGACAGCTCAACATATGTTTATACAATTCAATGTGATGTTCATTTATTCAGCCATTCAACTTCAGTAACCATTTTCTCCTGATGGGTCTGGAGTCTATGTGACGAACACCCAGCTCACTATTCCTCCACATGGCCCCATACACACACACACACACACTTATTTAGTCCAGCTTCCAGCACATGTTTGAAGGGTGGAAGGAAACCTAAGAGCTGAACACATGGAGAACACAGACAGGAACCCGAGCTCAGGATCGAATGCTGGAATCTAGACTCCCAGTGTGCCACTGTACCACCCACTGTGATATTTTAGTAAACTGAAAAAGACACTCTTGTGTGTTACATAACTGCAGCACCTGAAGATCAGTTTTGTGCAGTTTTGTGTGCATATTTGTTTCTATGTACAATGTGCAAAGAGTGAACAGTTTTTTCAGTGTTCTGCTCATCTGCACGGTGAGCCATCTGCCCATGTAGATGACTCTTCTATTTAATGAGATTTGTTACGTAATACAGATTACATTTTTTTTTTCTGCTGTATCCCATCAGCACCTGGGTTTGTGTTTGTCCATGCATTCATTCTTGTGTGTGTGTGTGTGTGTGTGTTGTATATGTGGTTTTAGGGAGGAAGCAATGTAAGTTGTCTAGCGAAATATTTAGAAATTCTGGTAGCACTACTGCCTATTTTGATAGCATATATATCTCACTCTGTGTGTGTGTGTGTGTGTGTGTGTGTGTGTGTGTGTGTGTGTGTGTGTGTGTGTGTGTGTGTGTGTGTGTGTGTGTGTGTGTGTGTGTGTGTTTGCCCGCTCCTTGGTTTTATAAGAGCTGTAAGCTCTAAATTTGCTCTCTTGTTCTCCTTCTGTCTTTGTGACTCTGTGCATCTGTAAGGTTTTTTTTAAAAAAAAAAATAATGGATATGTTCGTGCACATGGAGTGAGCAACCCCCCCCCACACACACACACACACACACACACACAACCCAAGCGTTCATATGTCTTATCGACTCCACTATCTGTAATTCTTATATGTGTTATATATTGTGTGTCATATGATTTAACAATTCAAAAATTCCTCACAAGAGCAGCATGAAATGAAATTCAGATTATCGTGGTTAAGCTGAAAGCCAGTAGCAGAGCTGACGTCTGTAATATTGTACGCGTTGCTTTAAAGGACACAGCCACACAGGGGTCCTTTATCAGCTAATGCGCTGCATGTTCTTTATCCCTTAATTAAATTTTCTCTATGATTCCCTCTCTTCAGTGGCTTAATTAGTATACACTATATAAAAGGTGTGAGGATTTAATTCCACTCTGATGACCCTAAGGGGCTAAAGCTGCTTTGGGGTTTATTTGCTATTCTCTGTGTAAGACACAACTAGTTAAGCAAACATTTCAACTTGAGCTGATTTAATGATGGAGCAACCCTCTACACAGTGAGTATTATTTGCTTTGAATAAATATCTTAAGTATCTTTAATATCTTGGCACAACAGCACAGACAGTGGTCAGATTGGAACAGTCTGCAGAAAGGAATGAAGAATTGAGGCTGGTGCTGATTTCTTTCTAGCCCAGACTGTAGATCCTGCAACTCGATCATGATTAGACAAAGGGTAGATTTCACCTACATTTACGCTGATGTTAATCAGCCTGCTTCACTACAGTGCAGTCTTGGTTGCATGTCATGTCAACCTTATTATACCATTATTGAGACTTTGTGGTAGTGATAAAATACTGAACACTCAGAGTTTCATTGATGAGCTATAGTGAGATATTAAATTAGAATTTTAATTTTGCTTTTTTTGTGAATAATTGTGATGGTAAAATTTACAAGGCAAGACAAGTACACGACCTTAGACTAACACAAGGTTTATCCACCATTAAAGAAAGGCAAGAAGACAAAGCATGATCACACAAACACACACATGTATAAATGCACACATCATCCTAGTTAAATAACCACCCTTATCTTACCATCTGCAAACATCCATCTGTCAGCCATAACTTTTTACTTCTCCTCCTCTCCCATTCATCATCCTCTCACATTCACATGTCACCTAAACAAGAGAAAGGTGCGATAGATGGAGATATAGGAGATCAGGGAGGAAGGATGAGGGGGAGGAGAATACAGACAGGGATAGAGGGCTGTGAGAGGAGGTGCAGATTCATTTCCAATGATGGAAGAAGTTGATTGTTGACTTTCCTCATCTTTCTGTCTGTAAAGTGTGTCAGAGATTTTGATTAGTTGCAGTTGCCACCGCTAATGGACCACTTTGTCCTCAATCTTCTTTGTGTGTGTGTGTGTGTCTCTGTCTCAGTCTCGTGTGGTGGCCTGTATGACTGCTATATTGAGTCAGATGGATGATCGACACTATTCCAGCTACATCGAGACCTTCAGCGGCACAAGTGACCTAGTGGTGAGAACACACACACACACACGATTTTATACCAGATATTATTAGGAAGAACCAATTTGATAATATACAAATTTGTCATTAAAAATTAGGGTCCACATTGTAACAGAATTTTATATTACATTTTAAAAAGTAATGTTGCATTTTTTAATATATTTTAAAAAATCCTCCACTGTGATTATGCTAATATGTTTGTACTCCCACACATGCCAAAAATGCACACATATAAACATGTATAAAAGTTGTATATTTGCTTTACTAGGACTTTTTGATGGAGGCATTCCTGCTGTTCAAGGATTTGATTGGTAAACATGTTTATCCTTCTGACTGGGTCACTATGATCTTGGTACAGAACAGGTGAGGACACACACATTATCTTACACCATCTTATACACATTTCAATATCAGAAGCTCACTGACACAGCCTATATACAGATCATTTAATGATAAGTGTGTGCATGTGCTTATCATATGTAAATTGTCTGGGTATAGTTTATGATAAACGGATTCATTCAAACACGGAAAATTCAAAGCTCTCATTTTCTCACTAGAGTGTTTCTTCGTGCCATCAACACCTACGCCGACACCATGAATCACAAATTCCTGGACAACAACAACTTTGAAGTACAGGTGTGTGTGTGTGTGTGTGTGCGTTCAGTTTTCAGCATTCAGTTATTTTCCTTGCTTATAGTCTGGTAAAGTTTTTTTTCTTGGTGAAGGGAGTGTGTGATAGTGTGGGACAGTGATACAGTATGCGAAACCTATGGACAATTGCCATGAAGTACTGTCTCAACAGCTGCTTTTCACTCTATAACTCTTCATATTTTGCATTCTCGATGATCAGTGAGCTATGGATATATAGTGTGTTCCTATGCATTTAAATGGCACTATGATTATAAGCTTTTTCACAATTTTATGATCAGTTGTGTATTTTCCAAAAATGTGAATTTGAACTAAAATGACAATTAGACAGATTATCTTCTAAGGTAAATATGCATAATCTATATTTCTATTACATTAGTTCACTTTGGAATTCTGACCACATTTGTCAAGCAAAATGGCTTATTAGGTGTAAAACATACAAAGAAATATTGAAAATGTATCCTAACTTCCAGATGCTCAGTGGTTAAGATGTTAGACTACTGATCAGATCAGAAGGTTGTGACTTCTTCTGCCACTGCTGGGCCCTTGAGCAAGGCCATTAGCCCTCACCTGCTCACTTGTATAAAAGAGATAAATGTAAGTTGCTCTGTAAAAAGGGTGTCTGCCAAATGCTATAAATGTAAATGTCACATTAATTGTTGGTGTATTCTTTGCTAGTGGTGCTTGATGATTCTTAAACTGAGAACTTCTTGCACTTTTTCTATTGAAAATAAAATGTTTTTACATTTACATTTACATTTACAGCATTTGGCAGACGCCCTTATCCAGAGCGACGTACATAAGTGCTTAAATCTCTAACATTGAATACATTAATGCTGGTTCACTAGGTTACATACTTAAGATACCATGAGTTTAAAACATTTGTTCAAAGTTACAATGAAAAAGTGTCAAAGGTTTTTTTTTTTTTATAAGCAAAGATAAGGAAAGAAGTGCTAGTTGAAGTGTTTCCTGAATAAGTAGGTCTTCAACAGCCGCTTGAAAATAGCCAGTGACTCAGCTGTCCGGACCTCTAGGGGAAGTTCATTCCACCACCTTGGTGCCAGAACAGAGAAGAGTCTTTTCATAACTAATTATAATTCTTATTATACAATACCTTAATGCTTTTGCTAATCCAGTTCTGATCCAGTGCTGTGATAGTAAATTGCTTTACAACAACCCATCTTTATATTAACCCATTTTTATATTAATATAATTAATAATGTTGGTTGTGATTTTCACGTGCAAGAACTTTATCTAGAAGGCTACGCAGAATTTAGGACACAATAATAAATGTCAAAGGAATGGATAGTGTGTATATGCACGGTCACTGATAGCGATATCAGAGATATCTGATTAATTTTATGATGCCCTTCACTGAACAGCGGTATATCAGTCATGAAAATGAATCTCCTAAAATGAGTGGAAGCAAGTTACAAGTGGCGACTGTTAAAATGGAATATGAATAAATTTTAGAAAGCACAGGAACATAATATCTTTTCTACTTTATAATCTCGCTTTCTCTCTCTTTCTCTTCATCCCCTTTTTGTAGTTGTGGAATAACTATTTCCATTTGGCTGTGGCATTTATTACCCAGGAGTCTTTGCAGCTCCAGCACTTCTCCCCAACAAAGAGGAACAAGATACTGGCAAAGTGAGACACCAGAGGACACACACACAAACACACACACACACACAACACATAGTCACAGTGTCAGTCTGTAAAGTATGAAACGTGGAAATCATCTGCTGCTGCAACAGAGATTTAGATTAAATTAAATCTGCTCTCTATTTCTACCCGGTTCTCGTTTCTTGTTTTATTTCTCAGATATGGAGACATGAGGAGAAGGATTGGTTTTGCCATCAGAGACATGTGGTACAGGTTGGGTAAGTTTGTGTATATTTGTGTGTGTGTGTCTGTGCAGTCATACAAAGGTTCTGTTGTGCCATAGGAGGCATTTCAAAGGCACGGTCTGGTCCCCTTAGAAGAAGCCTCTTCTGACTGATCGCCTTTGATTATCCTATCGTGAAACATTTCTGATTCCTAGGTTTCCTATTTTCTGATAGGTGCCGTCTCTTCCGGAATGACCACATACCAAAACACAGGGCATAAGGGTTCCTAAATGGTTTAATGAGGATGAAATAGATATACTGTCAGCTCACTAGGAAGATTCACAGCCCCAGCGTCCCTGTTGCGACCCCGATTTTGGGTCACTGTCCGGGTTTAATTTATGTTCCTACATACACACTTTGATATAGATGAATGTCCTCAATCAGCTAAATTTTTACTATATGAGAGCAACAGTTACAGCTCTAATAAACATCTCTCACACACTGTATGTGTTTTATTCATTAAACTCTGTGTCATGCCAGTTGGTTGAACGCACAATTAACCCAAGGTTACTGGCTGCTAATCAGCTACACTGAAAATGTAGACTTGTAATTAAAATTTTACTTCTGATTTCTGTTAAATTAGATGAATTGATTAAATGAGTGTGATTAAATGAGTGTGATAGCCAGCCCAGGTTCTCCAAGTCAAGGTCACATTCTTATTACTAAATCTCACATACACATTTTACTGTAGTTTAATGTACAACCGTGTGCATAAGAAACGGGTCCAAATAAACCTTTTAGCAAACTACTCTTTAAACTGTGGTCATGTTGCAGACCTGTCACCAAACCGCTGCACATTAAAACACTTGAGGCAACAGAGGCAGAACAGTCGTCTCATCATGTTTCTCTCAGGACCGATTCTTAGTACACTTGAGTTGTTTCTAATGGACGGAGTTGCAGAGAACTAACCCAGAGTCAGGCTTCTGGATCTTATTTTGCTAATTGTAAATTGGGTTTTCTAAGAAAGGATCAGTCTTTATGCGACTTTTGCTGGTATTGCATGTAGTGCAGCAGGTCAGATTCTCAGCAGGGGGGCTTTCTTATAGATGAATTGCATTTATTGTATAAATTTATTAACTATTAAGAGATTGACTTGCATGCCAATTTCAAAGCTTATTGTGAGTGTAAATATTTCTGTTTGTGTGTGTGTGTGTGTGTGTATGTATTGCAGGATTGAATAAGATCTGCTTTATCCCTGGCATGGTGGGGCCGATACTGGAGATGACTTTAATCCCTGAAGAAGAACTTCGCAGAGCTACAATACCCATCTTCTTTGACATGATGCAGTGTGAAAACAAGCACGCTGGACACTTTAAGAAAGTACATACTTTCCCTCTTGTGTAAACGCAAACACACAAAGATTACTTATGCTTAAATGTAATATGATGCAAATACACATATGCTCAAATGTGTAGTTCTTTGCTCAAATAACTGACATTTCCACTCCCTGTCTCTCTCACACACTCTTTCTGTCTCATGTTTTTAGTTTGAGAATGAGATCATCCTCAAGTTGGATCACGAGGTGGAAGGAGGGGGAGGAGACGTTAGATATATGGAGCTACTGCAGACCATGTACTGATACACACATTCACAGTGCTGACACTTTTATTCCATTTGGTTCTTAACACACACATACACAAACCGTCTGAGTTGATTTATCATTAGTGTCTCTTTGCTGATTTTTCATTAGATTAGTGGCTTTTTTCTGATACACTTGGATCAAAACATCCACTGTTTGTGTGTGCGAATGCTTATTCATGCATATCTATGACATTTTGTGTGTGTGTGTGTGTGTCTGTGTGTGTGTGTGTAGTTTATTAGAGTGTGCCCAGGAGCAACTCCACCTTTTGTCAGAGGTGCGCAACTTTGTTTCCTTGGTGACTGGACTACTGGAACGTCTCCTTGACTACCGCACAGTGATGAGCGATGACAGTCGTAACAACCGCATGAGCTGCACCGTCAATCTTTTGGTAAGTCTCATAAACCCATGTAAGCCCCACCCACAAAACTAGCATCATATAGAGATTCAAGCGTCAATCATGCTCATGACTGATCATTAAACTCAGCAGTCAATCTCTGAATGTACGGTTAACCTGGCATTCATCTGTCTATGCTTTCATTCTCTTCTTTTCAATCTTAAAGGGTGAGGTAAGGTATAAATACCAAGTGTTTTTTTCAGTGGTCAGCTGAAACTTAGGGGCCACGCAGAACCTTTTTTGAAAAGCAAACCGTCTTCCCATATTTAACCCTTTTGGTGCTACATAAAAGCCTGTTTACAAAAAATGTATAAACGTTAAGTCTAATATACAGAATATGAACATTTGGGTTATTTACAGTGAATTCATTATAAGGCTTTTATAATGTTGTGCAGGATTAAGTGTAACATTTCTCATAAGAGAGTATGTGGCATCCAAAATCAGTTTTTAGAACCAAATGTGAGCTACTAAATGTTTTTGTCATTGCTGCTTGTAAAAACACTGTCTTTACTCAGACAAAAGGACAAAATGTCTCATTTCTTTATGGATGCACACTATAACTCTTCACACCCTTCCACACATCCACACATACATTATTAAGCTACTTCACCCGACTAGTAAATGAGAAAAACTGACTTTTTCAAGTGTTTTATTATTTTTTGTAATGAACAACCCACGTATGGCAAATAAATGCAAGTCAGAAACTCAATTTCTTCTCGGAAACAAAACGTTATAATTAACAAAACCACATACCTTTAAAAAAGAGTTACATAGCCTGAGATATTTCATGTATAAGGAGTATTGTACAGACCACAAAAGGACACAGCCAGCTAAATATATCAACAGAAAACTATCTATGATTGAAATCTCATGTTTTAATTAGCACAGTGTGAATGTGCTGAGCAAGCACACACAGGACTTTCAAAAGGAAAAGACAGGAGCTGTTATGTTCTGATATATTTGCTTATCAATAAGCAAATATATCAGAAAGATATAAATGAGAACAAATAAATCACTTCTTGGATAGTTATAAACTTCCTGGGAGACAAAATATGACATATGAAGCTACAGCATCTAATATCCATGGCTTGTATGTACAGGACTTTCCATATTGTCATCAATTTCCTAATCAGCCCTTTCAAATATAAATAAAAACCCTTTACTTTTCTTTCATAAGCAATAACTATCCACTATGATTTAGGATCTAAGTTTGAATGAAACTTTTACAGTATAGATGTTCTAGATAACTCCTAGCTCCTATTCTTATGCTAGATATGCAATCAGGACAGAGAGGATAATGTTTGCTTTTGGTAAGGTGGATTTAAAACAAACCTTTCCTGGCACATGGAGCAGGTATAGGCTTGTTTGCAAGCAAGAGGAAATGAATGGATGGACGACTCTGCTGCAATTTGGGAAATGGGCATATTGCTAAAAGGCACATTGGCAGTGTTGAGTGAACCTCCAGCCCATTTCCCATGATACCCACCTGAAATGGAACCTGTAACTCTCTGCTTTTACTTTTATGCATGATTTGCCAGTTGGTATTGATTCAAATGAGTCACACCAGCCAACGTCACGATAATACACCAGCGAAGTGTCTGATTTGACTGAGCTGAGTTTTTATAAGCTCTGTTTCAAAGTCAGCTCAGTTTCTGTCAAGGCCACATTGACATTTTTGGATTCTCCTTAAAAATGCAATGAAATGGGAGGCTAATCCTTTTCTGGGATTTGTAATCAATGGCTTAGTGGTTATTAGGTTTACCTTGTGCCTCCAGCGTTAAGGATTTGATTCCCATTTCTGGCCATGCATGGAGTTTGCATGATCTCTATGCATAGTGGGTTTCCTCTGCTTTCCTCCCTCCGTCTGAAAATATGCTTTGTATGCTGATTTGTATGCTGATCATATGTGTATGATTGCGCCTTGTGTTGGGTTGGCTCCCTGTCCAGGGTGTCGCACACCTTGTTTCCGAAGTCCTCTGGAATAGACTCCAATCTTCCCTGACCCTGTGCAGGATAAGTGGTACAGAAAATGGATGGTCTTGTAATAAAAAGTGCGGCTACTCTACAGATTAATATTAAAGGCTAAATCAATTATCTTGGCTGTTGGCTCAGAAGCTTAAAAGAAGAACTAGAATATTAGCTGATCAATTTTATTGCAAGTACTGATTAAATTAATTATTTTCCAAATGTATTTATATATAAATGATATCCTTTAACAGCAACTATTGAAAAAATTAAAGCAGCTTTACAGGAATACAGATCTAGACCCAGATCCCCAATGAGCAAGCCAGAGGTGACAGTAACAGGAAAAGTGTCTGAGAGGACATGAAGAAGAAATGTTAATAGGTACTAGACTCAAAAGGGAATGGTCATGCTCGTCTGGGTGACTTAGGAAAGACTTTTGGTCATTACAAGCTACAGACAAATAATGAAAAGCCAACAAGCATGATATGCATTGGATATACACTGAATGTTAGGTGCCACATATGAGTCTTGAGATATGCAGGCATTTTATTTGCCAAATAGAAAAATATGCAATAACAAATTTTATTTATTTTATTTTTTTTTTGTACAAATGTCATTGTAGCTAAACTAGTGACTTTGGGGAAATAAAAAAGTAATATGATGTAATGTAACAGACAAGTCTGGAATTTGGACTCTTTTCTGTATTCTGTAACAGTGAAACTGCTCTATTTGGAAAATGCTGTGTGTCATCATACTATAGACTGTTTCAATACTATCCTTTATGAGTTTGCCATATTAAGCTCTCATGGGAACACCCGTGTCCTACAACTTTGAGACAATGCTGCTTGAGCAGTTTCCATATTCACTGGAACAGTAAAGGTTCTTTTTTTTTTTGGCTGTCTAGAAAATCATACAACCTGGGGGAAAGTGTGCTTAAAGGAAACCTCCACACTGAAACACATTAAATAGGTTTAAACTGTAATAATTGTGGTGTGCTGAGCAATTCTAATGCTTAGTTCTTTATTGATCTGGTATTTTCCTTGTCTAGCAGGGACAAGGAATTGCATTGATGTCAGATTGCAAGGGGAACATTGCTAATTCATTTACAATGGTGTTTTATAGAAGAAAGATTTTCACATAGACACAAACAGGTGAACTAAGCATAACTTTATTATGGTTTTTTTTTGTTTTTTTCTTTTTCAGAATTTCTACAAAGACATCAATCGTGAAGGGATGTACATCAGGTAATTTGGTTATATATATGTAACATGCTGTATGTCTGGAGTGAAAAAGAGATATATAACCGAAACACTTGAATGAATGTTCAGCTCTGCTGGAAAGGCACACACACACACACACACACACACACACACACACACACACACAAATGTCATAGATGAAGATAGAAGAGAGAGAGAGAGAGGGGGGTATGAAAAAGTGTTTGCCCCCTTCCTGATTTTTTTATTTTTTTTGCATTTTTTTAGTAGTCAAAGATAACACAAGTAAACACAACCTAAACATTTTAAATAAGGATTTTTATTATTAAGGGAAAACAAAATCCAAACGCACATGGCCCTGTATGAAAAAGTGTTTGCCCATAAACCTAATGACTGGCCACCCTTAGCATATATGTAATGAGAGAGAGAGAGAGAGAGAGAGAGAGAGAGAGAGAGAGAGAGAGAGAGAGAGAGAGAGAGAGAGAGAGATCGGAGCAGGGGGTGGTTTGAAGGAATTAGAGTAATGGAAATTGTACACTGCAGGTGAAGGGTGCAGGGGAAGGGTGACTTAGCAAAGAATAAATCAACACGGGTGATATTGAATAAACATGTGAAAGAAGGCGTGATGAAACCTGCAGATTTGGACCAAAGGTATTAAACACATAAGAAAATCGGATATCTTTGTCCATGTGTTGTTTCTCTCTCTCTCTCTCTCTCTCTTTCTCTCCCTCTCTCTCTCCCTCTCTCTCTCTCTTTCTCTTTCTCTTTCTCTTTCTCTCTCTCTCTCTCTCTCTCTCTCTCTCTCTCTCTCTCTCTCTATCACATAACCCAAACATGCCCTCTGCTGATATAGATCGACCATATTGCAGCTTTAAGTGACACAGAAAAAAGCTGTAACTCTGATTCAGAGTGAACAAAGTCCAACTCCACCCCAATTCCCAAGAATACAGTTGGACCAAAATGTGTGCCAGGTGCCTATTAGAGCGAGAAAGAAAGAGGAATTTCTTCTTTGCTTTTTGACATACAGCCCCCTTAGAGGCACATTAAACTTGATGACTTTGTGTCCGAAACAGAAGGAGCCAGCTAAAGTCTGACAAATTTACATCACACATCTAATTCACAAGAAGACCAGGCTGAATATTTAAAGCCAGTACATGCAAGATGTCCCAGTTCTGCCATCTATGCAATGATTCTCATAAGTTTTCCCTTCTGACCTTGAGCGTCTACACTGTAAAATGAATCCAGCTTTCATTTCAGACTAGATGGTTTGCCCTTCATTCCTGTGACAGAAGACCTCACACCTCACAAGTCATTCTCTAGTGGGAAAGTAGTAGCCTATTGTAGGGTTAGCACTGGAGTCCGATCCGTACTGAATCATTTTCTTACATTCAGCAAGAACATGGCATTGCTCCAGCCCTTGAAGCCTCTTTCTATATCAAGAAGACATTGATTTTTTTTTTTGCAGTCTGTTCAAGATTAGTCATAGTTTATTATTTACCTTGATATCGATCCTGACCTTCAATTTTATTTCTGTTTATTGTTTTGGCACAAATTTATACCATACTTAACGTACAGTACAGTAGAGGCAGAATATATCAAGCTGAATATACAGCACAAGTACCTTCCTTAATTCCTAGTGGTCACTAACATACAGCCTTGGAATGGGCATGTGCAGAAAATACTTCTTTTACTTTTTTTTTTTTTTGTTCAAGTTTGTCCTCTTTCAACCTTATTCCTAGATGCAGAACATACAACTATTTCACAGTGCTGAATTCCTTCTCCAACACTACCCTCTAATGGAAAGTGTTCAAAAGTACATCTTAACGTTACAAATATTAAAAGCCTGTGATTTTTATACCACATACTGTATATGCTGTTAGTATAATATTTATCAATTTGTGATTGTATAGCATAACTAACTGATGATGATTTCATATCATTTGAAAATCACATTTCATATCATATCATCACAGACTCTAATTGAAAATTGAACCTTTAGCTTAATGTTTATTTTTCTTTGTCTCTAATCAGGAATTATTTATTTGTACACAGAGTTCCTTATTCACTTTGTTTGCTCACTATATAAGATACAGTAGAACCTTCTTATTGTATAATATTCCCATCAGCCATTTAAGATTTGTAAAGTAAAAAAAAAATGATTGTAATAAATAATCTAATATGTCTTTTGGAAACCATAATCGATTTTAATATTATATATATATTAATATATAATATATATATAAGTGAAAAATCTTCTGTTAGGTAAGTAAATGTAGAGAGTGTGATCTTAAACATTTGAATGGTTGCATGTGCAGGTACCTCTACAAGCTACGGGATCTTCATTTGGAGGGAGAGAACTACACAGAGGCTGCGTACACACTTCTGCTGCATTCCAAGCTGCTTAAGGTACGCACATGGACACACATGCAGACCATTATAATCTGAGTATGCCTGTACATACACACACGCGCACACACACACACACACACACACACGCACACGTTACATTACTGAAGGAATACTGTTTGACCTCTGCCACAAGGTCATGGTAGTAATAAGAGATACTTTGGTTAGTGCAATGGCAGTTCTTAGAGAGGAAAGACGTGTCGTTATTGGCTGATTTACAACAGTTCCTGGCTATGTCCAATGGTCCTTTGTGGGTCGCAGACTTGATTTATGAATTCACATCAGCTACTGCAGCCAAAACACCTGAATTTATGGAGCTCATTGCATTGTCTCTCATTCTCTCTTTCTCTCAGTCGCTGCCATGTTTGATTGATGTAATCAGCAATGTGCAGTTCATTCATTTGTGCTAGATTGCATTCTGAGTGATGTGGCTTGACTCCTAATTCTCTGGTGAAGACAATTTTAGCTGTCTTCTTTGTCCTCTCATGACTTCCATCTGCATACATATACACACGTGTGTGTGTGTGTGCGTGTGCGTGTGTGTGCCTGCGTGCCTGTGTCCGTGTGTGTATATTTACTTTAACTTTGTATGTCATTATTTCTAACCTTGTTATCTTTTTTCCAACACATGTATTCCTTTAGTGGTCAGATGATCAGTGTGCACCTCAGCTGGATTTCCAGTGTCCTCAGTCACAGAGGCATCTCAAAGAGACGCTTTACGACACCATCATCAGCTATTTCGACAAGGGCAAGGTGCTCTGGTCATCACACTACAGCTGTTATGGATTGAACCAGCACGATCTTAATCCACCTGATCTGTTACTTAACTTATTTGTGTTACATTAAATCAAAACAAAACGAGTTACAGAAATGCAGCTACTACTTCCTGTTCTGTAATGTTCATTAGAAAAGCTGCATCAAGCATGTAGTACCCAGGGGCCATTATTTTCTATCTGGTCAGGCAAACAATCCAGAATTCTACAGAAATAATTTACAGAAATATATCAGGATAAAAAATGTAAATTTATAGACTTATCTCTAATAAGCAAACTAAACATGAGGGCGAAGATTAAACTCCCTGTATTCATATTAAGAAGAGAGAAACCAGACTGCAAAATGATATTTATAGCTTGTCTTGTCTAGTATTTCAGTGCGTGTTAGTTCATTTTCTTGATACATATAATCTTTCAATCTAAAACACCTGGATAATTCATACCATGTGGAAGTCAAATAAATTTTAGTTAATAGTTATAATTTCTTTCTATTTACATTCACTTTAAATGTGTTCTATTCTCTCATCCCGTTGTGTGTTGGTTGTCATACATTTGTGTGTTTTAGATGTGGGAGGAAGCCATTGCTTTGTGTAAAGAACTTGCAGAACAGTATGAGATGGAGGTCTTTGACTATGAACTACTTGGCCAGAGCCTGGTAAACACATCCACACACACACACACACACACACACACACACACACACACACACGCCAATTTTTCAGCTTTTTTACATGTCATAAGATTTATGAAACTTGGCTATGCACCATGTAGTCATTACTCCTCACCTGTCATTCCCCTCTCTAAATCTTTGATGACTTTAAACACCTTCTGCTGAGGGGAAGAGAACGACTTAAATCCACACTAATGAAGGGAAGATTGTTCAGAAGTGTTACTTTAGCTCTCAATTTGTTATAATTTAGGCTTATTAATCAGGCTGTCTGATTGTTTTAAATTAGATGAGACTAGGGTAATTAAATGAATCTGTTCTGCAGCTAATCAGGGGTTTTAATGATATTTACAGTCTTCAGGAAAAAGTTTCATCAATTTGGCTATTTCTTTTTTGGTGAATTGATCAGAAATGGATCAAATCGTTTACCTTTCTTACTGTGACTATCAATGAAATGCTTTTTTTTTTTGCTGCTGTCTAATTCTGCAAACAGAAACAACAGGCCAAGTTCTATGAAAATATTATGAAGATCCTGCGACCCAAACCGGATTACTTTGCTGTTGGGTACTACGGCTGTGGCTTTCCTCAATTCCTACGGGTCAGTGTTTGTGTGTGAGCGTGTGTGTGCATGTGTGAGTCTGTATATGATATGTGTTTGCCATGAGCAGGATTTACATTTCATTGTGGTTCTGATGGCTTGATCTGATTGAGGTTTTGGGATGTCCTGTTTGCTCATGTGTTATAACTGCAGAACAAGGTGTTCATCCATCGTGGAAAGGAGTATGAGCGCAGGGAAGATTTCCAGAGCCATCTGATGAGTCAATTCCCCAGTGCTGTCAGACTTAATACAACAACCATACCCGGAGATGATATCAGGAATTCCCTATTGCAATGTATCCATTAAAGATAAGACAAACTGTATCACAAATCACAAACCTGTATGCACAGAACAGCAAAAAAACAAAACAAAAAAACAAGCATGGTATGACAAATTGCTCAACAACATCACAGTAGAATTGAATTCTAGGCTCAGAGATAAATCCGCGCTTGATGGTAAGGTTTGAAATTAAAAGGCATGACTAAGATTAAGATGAACCAATTTTATATGCTGAAAGGGCTTATTATTGTTGATTGTATCATCATTATACACTAAACTAATCTATAAAACCTGTAAAACAGTTCCAATTCTTAGCTTGATGTTTATTAGCTAAGATAAAGGAAATGATTTATTTTTCCTGGGAAAAAAAATGTAAACAAAATGCACATCTGTGTCAGTATACTATTCTTAACACGGCCTTTTCAGACATCCAGTGCTTTACTGTCCAGCCTGTCCTGGAAATCCCACCCCGCCTGATGAACAAGCCAGTTCCTGATCAGATTATCAAGTTAGTATATAATAATCACAATGTTGTTCCATAAAGTTTTATGAACGTAACAAGGACAAAGTTGGATTTTGTTCGATTTTATGCGAATGCTGTAATTTGAGGTACAAATCTGACTAGTCACATGACTTGTTGTGGATTTGTTTGGTAGACCATGTTTACACTTCTGCCCAATTTCACACCTGTTTACTTGTTTATAGCTTCTATAAGTCCAACTACGTCCAACGTTTCCAATACTCCAGACCAGTGAGGAAGGGAAAAGTGGACCCTGATAATGAGTTTGCTGTGAGTCACAATCTAATTGCTGGTACACATTCACAAACATACACAGGAATAACACTCCACCTCTATCTTTTTTCTGTAGTCTATGTGGATTGAGCGCACCACTTTCTACACTGCCTACAAGTTGCCAGGGATCCTGCGCTGGTTCGAGGCCACAAGCATGAGTCATGTGAGCATCAGGAAGTAAAGTGTTATCAATTTGAATCTGCAATGTTTACTGATAAATGTATAACCATTCATTTTCTGCTTTACCACCTCTTCTATCAGACAACTATAAGTCCTCTGGAGAATGCCATAGAGACAATGGGAAGCACCAATGAGAAAATACTTACAATGATTAACCAATACCAGTGTGATGAGGCCTTACCCATAAACCCACTTTCCATGCTGCTTAATGGCATTGTAGATCCTGCTGTCATGGGTGGCTTTGCCAAATATGAAAAGGTGTGTGTTGGATTTTCCATTGCAGACTATGATGTCGAAAGTTTTTGACGATTTTAAGCACAAAGCTTTTTTTGTACTAAACCTTTCCACGCATCTTTACGAAGGGTGCCAGTACTTATGGAGGTGACCATAAAAAATGTATTTACTCTAAACTTGCCAATTTTTAACTTTTTACCTTTTAAGGCATTCTTCATAGAGGAGTACACACACGAGCATCCAGAAGACAAAGAAAAGCTACACCGCCTGAAAGACCTCATCGCCTGGCAGGTACACACAAAACATTACATTACATGTACATAAGGGCCTTGCTCAGGGGCCCAGAAGTGGCAGCTTGGTAGACGTAGGAATCAAACTCACAACCTTCCGATTGGTAGCTCAACACCTTAACCACTAGGCTACCACATCCCCACATTGCATGAATGATTTTCTTATCCAAAGCATAGATCTTATAGAAAACTTAGTGAGGTGGCATGACGTGTACCCCTGCAGATCCCCTTGCTGGGCCGAGGTATCGCTCTGCATGGCAAGAGAGTCACCGACGACCTCCGACCTTTTCATGAGCGCATGGAGGAGTGCTTCAAGCAGCTGAAGAAGAAAGTAGAGAAAGAGTACGGAGCCAGAGAACTGGTGAGATTATGGGATGTATAATAACATGTAATTTATTGCTCCTCGAGAGAAGATTAGATCAGTGGTAACATAAATATACACATTTCTGTGATGTATTTTGTTTTATTCCTAACTGCTAGCCGGACATGGATGAGAGAAGGTCCACTCGTCCACGGTCTATGCTTCGCTCAGTACGTCAGTCCATCTGTTCGTTAGCCGGCTCAGAATGTGGAACACCGACTAAGTTACACCCAGACAAGTAACTACACACCGAAATACTGCACACTTACAGATTCAATATGGATTGGAATGTAATATATGTGAATGAAATATATTAGATCATTTCTATCCTGATCCAATAACATGGTGCGCTCTCTCTCTCTCTCTCTCTCTCTCTCTCTCTCTCTCTCTCTCTCTCTCTCTCTCTCTCTCTCTCTCTGTCTGTCTGTCTGTCTGTCTGTCTGTCCTTGTAGTATGTCTCTAGACTCATCAGGGCCACTCACCCCCACCTCCCTGCCCCACTCCAGTGGGAGTGTCAGTGTGATTGATGAGAGCGGCATTGAGGTGGAGGTGAGAAGCTAAGTGCTTAATCCTAAAATTCAGCAGCTGAAAAGACGTTTTATTATTCAGGTTAAAATGTCCTCTTTTTGTCAGGTTTTGTTAATATTCTGGTGTCTTTTTATACATTACTAGTCACTTATAGGAGCACCTGTACATCAGTGTGATTGGTGGTGCCAGATGGCTGGTTTGCATTTTTCAGACACTGCCGATCTTCTGGGATTATCACACAGAACAGTAGAGTTTAGGGAGAATGTTGTGAAAAACAAAAAACCTTCAGAGAACAGCAGCTCAGCAAATGACAACTCTCAAAGTGTAAGCTTGTATTGATGGAGATGGCATGTAGGTAGGTTTGGTCTTAGCAGATACAACTGCTGCTGCTTGGAGAGTTCAGGCCAGTGGACCTGCTGAAACACAGAGATATTGAGAAATATATTGCTCAGGGTGTCTAGGGTGAGACGACAATTATATTACTGTGTACCGGGACCAAGCCCGGGTGTTAATCGGGATGAAAAAGGCCTTTGAAAATGGGAAAGCATGGGAAAGGCCCGGCAAGGGTGTTGGAGGGAGAACCAATCAGCACAGGAGAAAGAGTTTCTTGGCTAAACTATGCGTTTCTGCAGGTGATATAATGCTATTTGATGATTGTTGGAGCATGGTAGGAAGCCTATAGTAACTGAAATCAAAACTCTTTATAGCCACAGTGAGCAGAAAAGCAGCTCAGAATGTTTTTGTATGGCAACAAAAACTTTTAACATTGCATGAATGATTTTCTTAGGTTTCATTTTATTGTAATTAATGTGTTTTATTGTAATTTTCCTCTATATAAATTAAGATGCTGATAGTGGGGGTGATGATTATAGATGATGATGACGATGATGATGATGTGTGATAATGACAGTGGTTTTACATCATTCATTATACTGACACTTGACCAGCATTTTACTTCATCTCATTCTCATTTCCATGACTTTTTTCTCCTAGGTAAAATTAAGGAAGTCCAAAAAGAAAAAGAAGATGAGTCGAGGCAGCATGATCTTCATCAGTGAAGAGAAAGAAAGAATCAGCATCCTGGACAAACGGGTTTGTCATAGTAGAATTGTTTCACTTATTAGTCCTGACTTCTATTGAAGTGCAATTAGTGTACTTCATTTGATACTTTAGAGAGCTTTATCTGACATGATAGATAAATGTGGAAAAGCAACAGCAAATTGGGAGTCAACTCTTATTTTTTTAAATGTTTGTGTGTAATTAATTCGGATTTATGTCTTAGCTGTCAAAGAAGCAGGAGTTCCGCAGTGATACAAACCTATCAGAGCCCAGTGAACAGAGCAGCCTGGCCAGTATTAACTCCAGATCACTGCCTACTATAACTGGTACACACAAACACACACAAACATTTGGGAGCTTTGCATGTGTAGTTTATATAGACACTAAAAACTACACACCATCTCTATATTTTATTACGTCCTTCATAGGTCTGGCTCTGTCAGTAGCCAATGGCAGTGAGGAGTTGGACTCGACACGCTCTAAACGGGACAGTAAGACCATGTCTGTGTGTCTGCCATCTGACCGCACTAGTGACCGGCGCTCCAAAGGAGTTATTAACCTGCTCTTTAAAACAAGGGTAAATATTTTAAACACATAATAAATGATACATATACTGATTGTGGACATTTTCAAACAGGGGTTTTTTTTTCAGGATTTGAGTGTGTTTGCACATAAAATGCATTCAGAACAATACTACAGTGTTTTAGCCCGAACTTGATCTGCTGTAGTGTCTTTGTTTGACAGATTTGTTAGGAAAATAACAGACTTTTTAAACTAGTGGTAAAACTTTAAAACATGTGACTATATAATCCATGTTCAAAACTACAGCTTTTACAATTTAACAGTGTAGGTCTTCTGAAGAGACAGACAAGATAAAAATCCTACTTTGCTATTCATTTTAGTAGTTTTAAGACGGAAAATGACAGAAATTAATCGAAATATCACATGGATGCCTGCATCACTTCACAGACCAGCTATATGAGGTCCAGGTCTATGATTTTTTTGTCCACGTTGCCTTAAGTTTGAGGAAGCAGCAGTAGAAACACACGACTTTCCTCCAATTATCCGTTTCCGCTTTGTAATACGTCAACACTGTACAGTAACTGACATCTCTCTCTGCCCTATTTGTACCTCATTGACATTTGTTTTTTGCTGTTTTTGATTCAGTTTAGCAGTTAAAAAAAGCAGTCAGATTGAGCTCAGTACTCAAATTATAACACATACTTTTTCATGTTCTTGTATTTCACAGTCGAAGGGTGAAGATAGCAAACCTGCGTCTGATTCTGCCGGTGCCACTCGTTTTTAACTCTGTTGCAAAAAATGTTTTCCTGGACCTAATCTCTATATGCCTAGGAAATATATAAAGATGAGCCATGCTTTAATAAAGAGCGATGATATTTGGGTGTAACTTTTTTATTAGTATTACCAAAATAATATTGAAGTGTTAAAGCCAAAGACAGATGTTTTTTTATCTACAATATACTGCAGTGCCTTTAGCAGCAAGTCTGGAAGTTTCATCTGTTAAGATAATGACTCTTTGTTTTTTAGGTTACTCAAAATGGCATGTTTTTAATGAATTATGAATACCAAAATGATCCATGTTTGAATGAATTGCTAAACTGTATTTTTCTTTATATTTGTGGTTATTAAAATGAAATAAAGAAATGAACATTATGAAATGTCTGTTTTATTATGTAAATATATCGTTTGAGTTTGTCAGGTCTTAAGGGGGGGTGTGTGATAAACTACTGTTTAATTCCTGTGATAAAGACAAGTCAGTCAATGGTAATTAATTCATGATAGATATTAGTTTATCTTTCATTCTTACTGTAATCTGCAGCACAGTGTGTAATAAGAAATCTTGGAATTCTGCCAAAGGGAACTCGCAGATATAGAGAGATGCACAGCAAATAGAAGCCTTGCTATACAGGTTTCTGCCACCAGAGGCCGCCAGAGAACATATTAATTTGAATCAGTGAATCAGCTCCACTTGTGTCAGAGTTTATATAAGAAGAGGTCTCCAGTCTCTTGGCGCTCACATTTGAGCACTTCATCTATATGTTTGTGTGCAGTTCTCAGCTGGCAATCTCTGGTAATTCTCCTGGGTGCTGCCTAGTAATATCTCTAGACAACTCTCAAGTTCCCCAAGGGCTCACCATGAAAGAGCAAAATGTGCTAGTCTCGCATAGACCTTTTGTGGGTCTGAACTCTAAGCTTTTTCTATGCTGTATGGATTGCCCTGCACTCCATGCCTTGAGACCATAGTTCAAGCCTTGCGCAGTGGGACCTCAATGCTGCAGAATCTCCACCCCTCTCAACTGTCTGTGTCTGTAACTGTGATAATTGCTGCCGTCTATGTTGTGACCTGAATGAGAGATGACACCAAGGAGCCTGTAACTGTTTTTGTGTGGATGCTACTGCAAATGACAAAAATACTGTTCATGTATTTAGCCACAAATAAATGTAAATAATTCTCTTTAATTTACTTTTTAATTTTATTTTCTATTCTGCTCTTTTTCTTCACCGCAGATCTTGCATGTTGTCTCCTCCTGTCCTTCCTTTCTTGCAATTAACAGGTTGAAATGAATAAATTCATGTTTTTGTACAAATTCATGATGTGGCCGAAATTTAATCTGTCATAAAAAAGACCCTGAAAACCTACCGATTATGGCATCGCAGTGGTTCTCCTCCAGTGTCTTACTAAGAATGTCAGGAGTTCTCTGTACCACAGTGATGCACTGAAAATAAAAGTTACTTTGTATTATAATATGAAAAGGTGGATAGAAATAAGATGTAGATTGGTCACGGTTGGCAGTGAAAGTTGATCTTGTTGCAGATGCAACAGAGATGCCACAGAAGTTAAGATTTCTATCTTGTCTTTAAGTTTTCCCTAAAGTTGTACGTGCCATCCTTTTAACACGGATTAAAGGATCAGAACATTGCTTAAGACTGAGTGATATTGGGAAAAGAACCATGTGTCTTTCACGTTATGGAAAGAGTGTGGTTTCATGTATATTGAAGATTACATTAATTACTGAAGTGGTTCTTTCATCGTTCCTGGTATTGTTCAGCACACAAGACTGCTTTTTGGAGTGTGAAAACATGGATACAGAATAGCCTTGATTGCAATCACAGACAAACTTCTAAACCGTTGCTTGCCAGTAGAAACAACTTCAGTGAGATCAGATTGACAGCATTTGATAACTAGTAGACTGTAAGACCCTGATTAAATCATGTCTCTCTCCGTGAATTAACAGCTGCCTGCTTTAAAGATTTCTGTAGTTTTTAATGAGGGGATATTTAATAAGCATGTGTAAGCTGACAGATCTTGAAGTAACTCGGCAGGCTGTCAGCCTCAATTGGTCTCGGGTTAATAGAGAGTAAGTTGAAGCTTTCATCTTCTAACACATCAGCACTTATTCAGCAACGATTTGACTATCCAGAACGTCTGAATGAATCTACATCTGATTTATGAAACTGTTAAACATTATCACAAATACAAGCTATCAATCTGCTTCAAGCCACATGGCTTAACAGCTCAGCCTACTACAATAGTCTGCATTTACATGTCTTTTGCATGCAGCATTCTTTAACATCTTAGAAGTTAGTAGGTATTCCTTACACTTCTGGATTCCTGCCTCAGTTCTATATGTGTGTAGTTGTTCTTCCTGTGCTTCAGGGATGCCTCTCTAGGGTGATTGGCATCTCTAAATTGTGGTTGTGCCCTGTGCTGGTTTGACACCGTGCCCATTCCTCATTGTTTCTCCAGGCTTCCTGAAACCTTGTGTTGGATAAGTGGTAGAGAAACTAGTGATGGTACAGTATGTTGTGAATTTCTAGCTCATGGAGCTAGATGGAGCAAGTTGTCTGTTTTTAAAATATAAGCACACCTGGTTCCTGCGATGGGTTGGCACTCCGTCCAGGGTGTATCCTGCCTCGATGCCCGATGACGCCTGAGATAGGCACAGGCCCCCCCTGACCCGAGTAGTTTGCATAAGCGGTAGAAAATGAGTGAGAGTGAGAGAGCACACCTGGTCCCTGTACTCCCTTTTCTACTGGGGTGCTAGATGGGTGTTACAGGATAGAGCTAACTGGAAAAATATTAGATGGAGGGGAGGGCAGGACAAGGCAGCTCGGGAGGATAAATCTGATAAAGAGACAGCCATAGAGAGGAGAGACTGCAGGAGAGAGAAAAGAAGCAGAGCTGGAGATCTTGCAGGATCTGAGCAGATGGACATAATGGACAGAAGCTTTAGGGACCCTGTGTAATGCACTAGATGCTTTTATCGATGCACGATGGTGTTGAGTCCAACACATCAGGTTGAAATGTCATATTTTCTCTGAACTATTATCTTTTGTGTTGCATTTTTTGTATCATCCAACCGATTCTCTGGGTGCACTCTCACTTTTTTGGAGATGGTCATTGGCAAATGTTGAATTAAGGGCATGGTATTACTGAAATACACATACTGTCTGGTCTACTATAGTAAAGTCATAAACAGGAGTATAATACTAAATTGAATAAAGGTCCAGCCACATACTGTATAATTCCTTATACACAAAAGTCTGGAGAAGCATCTAACATAACTAATTGTTGATAGTTACAGAGCATAGCTTCATGGCTATACTGTATGGCTGAAGTCAAAAGTTAACATATATCTAGATTAAAGACATTCAATCTCAGTTAATACAGTGATAAATTAGACTGTTTTCCTTATCTGATTTTCTGTGGGCTACAAAGTTATATACACTTTGTTGGTGAATTTGCTGGCATTGGCTGTAAGTTCACGAACTTGTCTCAAACACTTGGGCTATACGTCTACAGGTAATAGTTTGGCAGTTTACTTTATTACCCATTCCTCTTGACAGAAATGGTGTAACTCAGATTTGAGGGCGTTCTTGCTTAGAAACACCTTTTCAGTTCGGTCCACAAGTGTTCTATGGGATTCAAGTCAGTGCTTTGTGACAGACACTCCAATACTTTCTCTTTGTTATTTTTAAACCATTTTGTTACAGCAATGGAGCAATGCTTAGGATCTGTGTCTTGCTGGAAAACCCAGTTGTGACTGAGTTTTATCTTTCTGGCTCATGTCTTGAGTCTTGAGGTGTTGCTTCAGTAATCTTGGATAATCCTCTTTCCTCATGATGCCATCTTTTTTCTGAAGAGCACCAGTGCCTTTTCCAGCAAAACACTCCACTGCATGATCCTACCAAATCCATGCTTCACAGTTGGCTGGTCTTTGAATTAAAAGCAGAAAACTTTTTCATAACACTAATCATTATTTCATAACAGTTTAGTCTTTGTTTCATCTGACCAGACAACTCTCTTCTAAAGGTTGTTGATCAGCTGAAACTTCAGACGTTTTTTTGCTAATCTTGGAGAAGGGCTTCTTCTCTTCATGACAGACATACAGTCCATGATGATATAGTACACTCCTGATGGTAGATGTATATACTTTGGTATGTGATGCTGATGCCTTTGATTCTTTTCTCAGATTTAATGTTGTTGTCTTATTGTAGAGACAATTATTTTGAACCAAAGTTGATTCCTAATTGGGAGTTGACAGTGTCAGTGTGGTCCCTTTTTATAATTGCATTCAAGTGTCTGTACAAATGGCTTGAGGAGGTCAACAATCAGAAGCTTTTAATTCATTAAGAGTATTTCTGGAATCTTCCAGACTGTGTAAAGAGGCAGTCAAGAGACGGTGAAATCTGTGTTGCTTTAGAACTTTTTATCAGGACTAAATTTATTATATTCAATGCACCTTTCCAGTTAAAGTACCATATTTGCATGTAGACACTTCCAGCACCTTTAATATTTTATACAGTGACTAATCTTTATGGGTTATGGCCTGTTATTACCAGTACTAATGTCTGCACCTTTACCTTCTATACACACAACACTACCAAACAAAGCAGAAAACAAGCATGGCCCCTAAGCAGTGTGTAACTCTTACAGACATTCACTTCCCTCCTTCTTTACTTTTTTGCTACATTTCCTACTTCTAAATATAGTCAGAACCAAAAAGCTAATTTCAGTAGTGAAATTAGGTTTTAAATGCTCTGGAATAAATAACCACAGAACTCTCTGAAATCGCAAAATGTATTTTGTGCATATTTTTCTTAATAACAAAATTCATTACATTTATTAAGTTGTTTTTAAGTGAACTGAAGAAAAAAATTGAAGATGCACCTATTATATTTATAAAAATATATGTATTCTTTGTCAGACAATTAGTTTATTTTTGTTTTGTTTTTACCTTCGATTTAGTTTTTCTAATATTCATTACATTGCTAATCGTTAGCCATTCCATCACAAATCTCTCGAGGGCAGTATTGTGTTTGTCAGCTGCCTCATAATTTTACAGCTGCACTCAACAGAAATGACACACGCACTGCTGTATGGTTCTCAGTGGTGTATTAAATAGAAAGATTAATCAGCAAAGCAAGAAACCCACAATATCTTACAAAACGATTTATTTGTGTTAAGATGGAAAGAGTGCAATGTTGTAGTGAAGGAAATGGTATCGTTTAAGCCTTACTTGCTATTTGTGTGTGATACACAGTAATAACTTGTTTTAGATTAAAAAACAAACAAACAGTGAATTCTGTATAATTTTGTACTGGGGTTTTAAAGCTTTTTCCAGTCAGAACTCCTGTTAAGAGTAGAATCATACTCCCACAACCCCACTGTACATATTTATTTCATTATTCAAATGTGGACAACATCATTCTGGCTATTTATTAATGGCACAAAACATTTCATTTTTGAATTGTCCGTCAACAGGACACATTAGATCCACCTTGATATTATTATAGGCAACTTGTTTTCTGAGTTATTGATGTTTGAACAAATTCAAGTCAAACAGCCAGTCAAACCAGCAAAGCAGCAAGGCACTGTACAAGAGGCCAGTAAGAAATATAACAGCTTATGTTAATAGTGAGTTGTACATCAAACAAACTTTTAGACCCTTGTCAGTGTAGTTTAGTTTAGTACACAGTGTAGTATAGAGCATATATCACTAACACACACTCATGCCTTTCTGCCAGTTTGTTCTCACTGTATGTTATACTTTGTGTGTTTGTTTGTGTCCGAGTGTGTTTGACAGAGACTAGTGTTGTGCAGTGTTATCTGATAAAGAGGCAGGATATGCAGAAGATGGTCTGAGATATCCTGTCAACAACCAGACTGCCCTTCCTCAGCTCTGTCTCTTTCTCTCCCTCTTTCTCTCTCTCTCTCTCTCTCTCTCTCTCTCTCACACACACACACACACACACACACACACACACACACACACACACACACACACACACACACACACACACACACTTTGTTCTCCTTGTATATCGCTTTACCTTCATAAAGCTAAAAATGTTTTACTCTAGACACTCTTTAATGTTACCATTGTGTTAATGGTGGTAAAGTAGATGATGTGTGTATGTTAATTGCACTGGTTAAACGTTTTGTTGAAAATGCTCATAGGCAGGTGGGTGTGTTTATGTTATGGAGACTAAAAAGCCCTGTTAGCTTTGAACTCTGCTGCTGTAATGTAATGAGGCATCTAATCAGGCTTATCTGTTTATCTCCAATTAGCCACACTCACTCTCGCACACACACACACACACACACACACACACACACACACACACACACACACACACACACACACACACACTCACCCTCGCGCGCACACACACACTCACCCTCATGCGCGCGCGCACACACACACACACACACACACACACACACACACACACACACACTCTCTCTCTCTCTCTCTCTCTCTCTCTCTCTCTCTCTCTCTCTCTCTCTCTCTCTCTCTCTCTCTCTCTCTCTCTTACAGACATAGAAGGCACTAGCTGAGCACCTGCATCAAAGGCCTGGTTGCTTAGGCCATGTGAAAGCCCTGAGCTCCTGCATTTATTTCTGTTCTAATACCCAAATCCCTGATGCTTCAAAATTGCCCTCAGTTTGAGACAATACAGGAAGCAGATAATCAGGCCCACACAGACAGAGAGAGAGGCTCTGGCTAAGATGCACGCTTAATCATGTTCACACACATCTTCACACTGAAACCCTATGCCGTATGAAAATGCACACACATACTTTGTAATCCAAACGTTATTCCTCCAGGAAGTCTCTTCAATCACATCTTTACTGAATGTCAAAACAGGGCATACAGACCAAGTCAAACAGGAAGGATGACCGGGGAAAAGTCTATAAGGGGTTGTTTTTTGGTTTTTGCTTCTTTCTCCTATGCATAATGTTTAAACGTGTTTTTTAAGTAGTCAATTTAATACAATTGGATGAAATTCCTTTTAGTTACACTTCAGTTGAATCATGTGTCATAACTGAATGCAGTGACACGTTACATGGTAACGGTTACTATGTGTGTTCAAATTAGAAGGTTTTATGACGCATAATTTATAACAATTAACACAAGATTGATTCATGATGTACTTGATGAAAATCAATGCTGTGGACACAGAAGCCACTACCTTCTGATTGGCATGTATCTGGTATGTTCATATAGTGAAACATGACTAATGTAATCATGACTCTGTTTTTAAATCTTTGTGATGCTACCTTTCAAAAGTTTGTGCACACCTGAACATCACACCCATGAATGTCCCATTCCAATATTTCTCCTTCTGTTATACTATGCTCATCTCTGAATTGTTCAGTGGAGTTAAATTCAGGGCTCAGTGCAGGACACGAGTTCTTCTACACCATCTTTGGCAAACCACGTGTTTATGGAGCTTTGTTCACAGGAGCATTGTCATGCTGGAACGTCATGGTGCCTCTTATTTCTGATACACAGACACATTCTATACAATTGTGTGCTTACATCTTTGTAGCAGTGGTTTGATGTAGAACCACATATAGATTTGATGTTAAGGTGTTCATATACTTATGGGCACACAGTGTATATTCTGTATGCCAAGTAATATTTCTTTAATAATATATATTTAATTTTTCATTTATGGCTGTTGTAATGAAATGTCATAAATTTACATCATAAAATACTAAATCACACTTATCTTATTAAATTAGCATGTGACTTAATCTGTCATGGTGTGAACCTTTTTATATAAAATGTCACCTTTATGTGTAGAACATTGTCAGTCTTTCAGTAATTCTCCTTTAAAAGTCAAATGTTATTGTGAAATGCTCAGTGATGTGACAGATGAATGCCATGTGGCTCAGAGAACAGTGACCTTAACACTGCCTAGTCTTTAGGACGTGTGTTAGTCGAGGTTTGTGTGTTTTTTGGAATTAAAGTGCTTACGGATATTCGTACTTGCATAATGTTTCCTTAATGGAAATGGAACAATATTGCCTGACAATATCTGAGGCATACAAATAGAATTTGGCAAGAGGAAATTAATATGAAAACACATATATCTTGACACACATAATCTAACACACAATCCATCTCACTGAAATACAAACACCGTATAGTTACTGTATAGAGGGTCTGCTGTTAATGAAAGGTGACAATAATTTTTGCCTATTCATATTATCATAGATTTTTTTCTAGTGTTTATATTTTATTACCTCATTATTTAGTATTAAATATGTATCTGTATATGTATAAGCTCTCTTGTTATATAAAGAGTTAGAATTTATTGACTCCAAGAAAAACATTGATGGAGGACAAAAGGCAGAGAGGAAAGAAGGAGAATGTTGGTGTTACAGTCAGCATCTGAACAGCACTGTATCTTTAGCTTAGTGAAAGAAAGGGTGTGGTGCTTTACCAGCTCTATAGTTTTCCAGTGAAACTATTAGACTAGTTTAACCTGCTGTCGTGATTTTTATTGATTTTTTTCCCCTGCGGATTGAGGATTATACATTATATTTGGTATACTTTAAATGAAATACATTTTAATCTTCATTAGAAAAGAGAAAACTGTTATAATGATAAAATGAAAGATAAATATTATTTGGTGAATTGCTTTATTTTTGGAAGTGAATGAATATATTTACAGTAAAAATGGCAGGTTCTTTCACTGTATGACTGCATTTGGTTGTGTATTAGTGAGCTGGCCTACTCGTTATAATAGCTGGTCTTTATTTATCACTGTGTTTGTAACAATACAAGAGTATTTCAAATGGTTAATTAAATAAATGTTTACTAAATGGTTTGGTTAAGATAAATTGGTAAATGTGTGTGTTCTTGGATGTATGGCTCCAGATCCACTGTAAACTTTCCAGGATAAAGTGTTTATAAGTAAATGACTGAGCAAAAAAAAAAATAAAAATCTTGTAAATATTATGTAGCAAGATTTCTAGGTTTTTAAGCTGCTTTGTTCGTTTGGCAACACTAAAGAGGTTTATTCTGGAGAAGTGAGAGTGTGAAGGTTACAGTGAAAGAGACCGAGACCAACCTGCAAAGAATGGCAGATGATGAAAAGGCGTCCTTTCTTCAGGTGCCTCTGGTGCCTATTCTCTCTGAAGAAAGGAGTAAACAAGAGCGAGGCAGGTGAAAAATGGGAAGAGGGGCATCCTGTTTTCAGGTCTGGTCTCTATTCAATTGGACAGTCCAAAGCAGAAAAGGACAGCCATTGTGTTGTGAGGTCATCTTGCACCGTCGAAACATCCCATGTGCTTACAGTATATGTTATATAATATAACAGAATATGGGGCTATGTGTACATCCATACTGCACTCAGAATAAATTTGGTGGCACAAAATACATTAATGCTGATGGAAACAAAAGAAAAAATGTATAGGCTGAAATCCTTCATATTTTGCTGACAAAATGTGAGCATTCTATTGTACAAAAATGAGTAGCAGTAAATACAGCATAATCTTAACTACTATTCTTTTGTCCATGTTCTTTTGCATGGCCACAAGCTTAGTGGTGATTCTAATTATGCTTTCAGTTTAGACATGGTGTTTATTGTAAGTTTTTTTTTTTATCTGTTATGTTCCATTGTCCCCTGGTTATAGGTGTGTCATACAGAGCAACGTGCAAAAATGCTTTCAAGTCTCTATTGATGAATACATTAACACTGGTTCACTAGGTTATGTAATCGTAATATAAACATAAATCAAACAGGGAAAAAGTACTAGTTCAAGTGTTTCAGTAAGAGGTAGGTCTTCACCCGTCATTTGAAGACAGCCAGTGACTCGGCTGTTCAGACATCTAGGGGACCTTCATTCCACCTCAGTGCCAGAATAGAGAAGAGTTATGCTGTATACCTACCTCTTACCCTGAGAGATGGTGGACCCCAGTCAAGCAGTGCTGGTAGATCTGATCTGTTGTGAGTGGCTAAGCTAAAGTGACCCTAGATGTGAATGAGTGTGTAAATGTGTGTTCATTATTCTCTGTGATACGTTCCCATCTGGGATTCCAGATGCACTGCGACACTGACTAGGATAAAGCACTTCATTACTGAATTACTGTAAAATAGTTTTAAAAGCAGTTCCTTGGTTAGTTAAGGGTCCTCAGTTGTCCTGGATTTACAGCTAAATGTGGTTTTGCACAAAATAAGTCATTCCTTTTATTTTTATGAACAGTATTCCATTTTGTCTCTACATTTTTGTTGAATTGGCTTGAGAGTAATGATATTTGCTTTTGAAACATAAAGGCAGGAATGGCCATTATGCTCGGAATTCACCACTGCATTACTTTTAAACTTTACACATGTATGTCACTGCAGTTCAGTGCTAGTATTTTTTTAGTTTGCTAGAAATCTCTTTCACAGTTGTTCATGTGTCTAATATTTTCTTTTACTGAGCTTTTTCCTGATATGACAATTCTGGACATGTTTGTGGCATACATGCCTGCCTGTACTCTGAACCCTGTTATGGATTATGATCATGATTGCCAGAGAGACCTAAGTAAAAGACCTAGTGGATACATGCAACCGCCTCCAGCTCCCGCTGGTTATGTCACACATTTGATGAACTGTCTGTTTCCAACAACACCAGCAGTGCTCACATGAACACACACACACACACACACACACACACACACACACACACACACACACACACACACACACACACACACACACACACACACACACACATCATCATCATCATCACCATTCTCATCTGCAGTGCCCCCCCACACACACACAACACTGTAAAAAGGTGGTGAATTTCATAGCCGAAGTTAAAGCAAATTAATGAAGTATGATGCAATTTTATTTCATGTTGAAATACTGATTATATAATGGAAATAACATCTGTTGTATTGTCAGCTACATTATCACATACAACACATATGCACACTGTCTCATTCAAAGGTACAGTTTCCTATTGTATATTATATTCCTTTACACAAGTGCACATTTCAGTCTCTCTCTCTCTCGCTCTTGTGCTCTCTCTCTCTCATTGCTTTCTCTCTCTCTCTCTCTCTCTCTCTCTCTCTCATTGCTTTCTCTCTCTCTCTCTTTCTCACATTGCTTTCTCTCATTGCTTTCTCTCTCTCTCTCTCTCTCATTGCTTTCTCTCTCTCTCTCTCACATTGCTTTCTCTCATTGCTTTCTCTCTCTCTCTCTCTCTCTCTCTCTCTCATTGCTTTCTCTCTCTCTCTCTCTCTCTCTCTCTCACATTGCTTTCTCTCATTGCTTTCTCTCTCTCTCTCTCTCTCTCATTGCTTTCTCTCTCTCTCTCTCTCTCACATTGCTTTCTCTCATTGCTTTCTCTCATTGCTTTCTCTCTCTCTCTCTCTCTCTCTCTCTCTCTCTCTCTCTCTCTCTCTCTCTCTCTCTCTCTCTCTCTCTCTCTCTCTCTCTCTCTCTCTCTCTCTCTCTCTCGTTGCTCTGGTTACCTTGACAGTTTTAATTGCTGTTTTGCTATGAATGATTAAACTGATTCAAGCATGAAGCGAAATTGAAATATTAATCTCATATTTGTAATAATGCAACCATCATATTCATTACTTTGATTGTAAATCCTTTCTGCCTTTATCCCAAAGATGGTGACAAATGAACTGCCTTTGTCAGAGGGATTAATGAAAAAAAGGAACATGAATCAAGCAATATTTCAACACTTATAATTAGTATTATTGGATATCATCCCCTCTCTGCAATAACAGAAAATAATTAGAGCTGCTCATCACAAGACAGGTTTAAGAGACTGGAGATGTTGTACTTGTCCACCCTTCATTCTTCTCTTTTTCTCTCACCTCAGGTTGTTCTGGCTGTATTAGAGAGAAGGTATGGATGATAATTAGTCCACTTCACTATGATATTCTGGGTAAAAAAAAATCCTGTAACTCCTGTGTTTTGGTAAATTGCAGTTTTTTTCAAAAGAAGCAGTAAACAGAAAGCTCAATTCATCCCCATTTATATTTGAGTGCTAAACATCTGCTGAGTTTGTTTAATTGTTCTTGTGCTTTCCATTTAACGTCTCTGAGGAGTTTAGGACATGTTGTTATCTTCCGGTAATGATGAAGCTTAATATCTGCTTTTTCAATCATTCTAATTGTCTCGAGTCCTTATGAAAAACAATCCAGATTCTCTTTTCCTGTCTTGTCTAATCTCTTCTGTGTAGAACTTTTCTTTCCACTTCTATCTTCCTGCATTCTGTTTCAATTAACATGTCTCATTATATGTAGTACATGAGTAGCAACATAACTGAGTAATTATTATGACTTCAAGAAAGATCAGATAACATTTTCATAGTCCTTCACGTTGAAGTGTATTTTTTTTAACCCCCACATGTATCTGCCTTTCTGCAGCTACTATATACTGTCTTCATCATCTTTTCTCTATTTACTGGGTCTGTCTTTTTTATTTTCTGTATTTTCAGAGGCAGTTACAGGTAAACATTTTGTTTAAATCAATCTGTAACCTCAATATTTGAAACCAAAGAATACACATTTTACAGGTACAGTATTTCCAATCTCTCTCTCTCTCTCTCTCTCTCTCTCTCTCTCTCTCTCTCTCTCTCTCTCTCTCTCTCTTCATATTGATTTTACTCATATAGATTCTAAATATAATAAATCAGAATTGTTAATTAGGGATGATTAGACATGTTTTAGATCTACAGTAGCTCGTCATATGTCATGTGAAAACCATGACATATGGTGCCAGTGAGGTGATATATTGGGGCTTTGTTTCTTTTTATTTCTATTTTTTAGTTTTAAAAACCTCCACTCTTCTGGTAAGGCTTTTCACCAGATTCTGGAGCATTGCCTTGTGGATGTGAGTTTCTTCAGCCACAAGAACCTTGATTCTGGATTCTGATTTGTGATTTTGGATAGTGCTGTCAGGTGAGGAGACCTCAGGTGCATTCATGGTCCAGTTCACTCCAAAGGTCTTCAGGGAGGTTGAGCTCACACAACTACATTCTAGAAGCACATTTTACTTGCACATAGGTGTGATGATCAGGTGTCTACAAACTCGTGGCCATATAGTTTATCGTTTTTGACCTATTTAAATTAAGTTTTCTGCGATTTATGTGAATGCGACTCTGTTGCTTGTCCACAGTCTGATTAGTATTTATATTGAAATTGTTATCTATTTCTGTATTACTCTTTTTCCATGTTCCCAGTGAAATTACTGGACTGTATAGGATAATGTATACCCCAGCTCCAGGGTTGGGAAGCTGGGGCCTATAGAGAAATGTTTGATTTATTAAAAAGTCACCTCTGATTCCTCTGCTTTAAACCATGTTCTGGAGAATAATTAAAAATCTTTTGTAATAAAATCTAAATTGACCACATTACTCCATCTCAGGCAGACCTTTAGTACTTTTCATTAATCATCTTCAATAATAATCTATTGACTGTCTCTTGTGTATGCTCAGAATTATTTAAGCTAATTATTAATTCTGATGAATTCTTATGTGTCACGTTAATATAATATATTCAATGAAAACAAAGTTCATCTAACTGAGCACATTTATCATCTGATGAAACATTTCTTTCCTGATACAGTATGTGAGGTTTTTTCCATGTTGACTCCAATCCAATCACAAAGACTCACCGAATAGCTGAGATGAGGATAGAAATGGTGTAAATCCAATGCTAGGGTCATAATCATGGCTGTCACCAGAAATCAACCCAACTAAAAACCAATGGGAGATTTTGGAACAATGTAATGTGCTCCCCACTGCTATCCTCAGCACACTGGAGCTCTTCTGGGTCTGGTTGCTCCAAATGACTCTGATTGCAGTATTCTAAGTTTATTTATTTTTTAGTTGTTTCTAATGGTACCTAAATGCATCGGACAATCGCATAAACTTTTTTACAAAAATGTATTCCTTTATAGTATGGAGATTTTAAATACAAAATATATTCAAAATACAGCATATCCTAAGGGCACGTTCAGGAACATAATTATAGAAAATGATAGGTTCAGTTTCCATGTTTTCATTATCTCTAATAATACCACATCATAATATAGTTAATTGTCCCCTGGGGCTTCTGTAGTGCAATACTGTTCTTAGACTTATTGTGAATGTCTGATTGAATTACTTTATGGTGTCAGTGGGTTTCAGCATGACTTTTATACGGAGGTGTGAGCTGCGGTGGAGAAATCTAGTGCAATAGAAGCAAATAGAAACAGAGAGAGAGAGATGATAAGTGTAGCTGAGAGTCTGAGGGTTTTTATATTGAAAAATAATATGAAGGTTGAATATAATCTGTATAAGCTGATATGATGTAACAGAATATGTTTTAGCATTTCAGCTGGAGAAAATTGGATTTTATATCAATACATCTTTCTGCCTCTCTACTCAACCTCATTATTTGGCTCTGAAGCGACTTTGAAGCACATCTAAGGTGGTGTCAGAGATTCTTAAGTCACAACTCTATTTATATTATTTGGTTCACCTCACATTATAACAGTTGTCAATAAAATATTGTCTCAGTGTCCAAAACTCTAGGCAGAAGGCACCATGAAAGGGATAAAAAAAATACAAAAGGCATGGACCATCAACATTCAATAGATCAGATGAGTCATAGTGGCCATCAGTCACAACACTCCTTCTCTTGCCTTATACTAAGCAGTGATTTGGAGGTGTGGCTTTATGAGCATCATGAGCATTATTTGTCAAGCTTTTAATCTTTGACTAAAGTCCATTCCAAACAAATATTTATAGACACAGAAAGTGACTTCACTGTTCCAGTTCATTTTAAACATCATTCAAAACACTAGTAAAGAAATACATTGCAGGACTCTTTTCTGTGACTGCTTGCTTAACTTAAAATATAAGCATATTACAACCATGTTCTACAGTTGTTGGCTGTTCCCTCTGGCCAGGAATAGAGTTAATTTCAGAAATTAAAATTGATTTTCAATTGATTTCCAAAAGAAAAACCACCCAAAGTGCTTGGATTGCTGCAAGAAAGAGAGCTGGTTACCAAACGGATACTCAATACTGGGGCATACATTAAAACTTAAAATATTACTTAATTAAAATGCTCTGTTGTTGCACAAGGCAAATAATCAACTAAGTGTATCAAGGATAAAAACTGATACTATAAACAAAAATTGATTCCTGTATTTAAAACCAGGAACCAGTTTAATCTGCATGTTGGATCTTATACAAGTGAATTTCCCAAAAAGACAAAAAAATCACTTAGCTAGCTAACTTTCATTGTCTCACAAAAATCCCTCTCCTGCTTAGCATGCTAAGATTTAGACAGCCTTTTCCTGTTCCAGCTTCATCACATACAAATCCCTGTTATAAAAGTAAATATTTCCCACATTTCCTCTTAGAAAGTAATTGTGAGCATTCACACTATGATAAGCTTCCACAGACTCTTTGGTATAAATCCACTCCTTGTCAACTAATTAATGATACACATCCGTGTACGTGACTTCAGTTAAGAAAAAAGTGATCAGGTAATAATAACTGATCATTTATTGCAAATTTCTCTATACAGTTCATTTGTTTGCATTTTGGTAGATACTAAAGTTTGGTATAATATTTTACAGCTTTACATTTAAAAAATGGATCCACCAGAAATGCTGTAGGAACAGTAACTTTGCTATTGTTTGACAATATGGAGATTTACCCCTGTAGTCATGTTTAGAATGGACATTCTTGGCATTGTATTATTTTTGTTTTATTGTTTTGTCTGAATTTTTCCATGCATGTCCAGGCCATGCACAAATGCAACCCCGATTCTCTATGGATCGAGCAAAACAGATGGAAAGGGAGTTTGTTAAGGAGGGAGAGAGATTTGATAGAGCGAGAGCGAGACAGAGAGAGAGAGAGAGAGAGAGAGAGAGAGAGAGAGAGAGAGAGAGAGAGAGAGAGAGAGAGAGAGAGAGAGAGAGAGAGAGAGAGAGAGAGAGAGAGAGAGAGAGAGAGAGAGAGAGAGAGAGAGAGTGAGAGAGAGTGTTTGATGGTTTGCCTAAGCTCCTTTTGCTACTCTATGCATGAACAGCTGAGCCCAATTACCTGTAGAGGCAGCCATTTCCCCCAGATGTCAGGCAGAAAGTGAGTGAGAGAGGACATGAGAATGAGAGAGAAGGCTTGCAATGAGTCTCTGAAATGTGAGGAAATGGAAAATAGGTGCAGGAATCTAGCAATATTCTGCTTTAACCCACAATAAGAAATTGCTTTAGTCTATAACAGGTTTGCAGAACAACATACACAGGCATAACACTGAATATCACAAGATTTTTTATGTTAGGGCTGTGTGACTGGATGACTTAAATGTATGTTGTTGTTTTTTTTATCTTCCTTTTTCAAGAATTACTCATTTTCTGTCTATTGTACATAATGTAAGGCATTCATGGCAGTTTCTCATTATGCCTGGTCTTTTCATTGTGAAATCCTTTCAGGAGCATTTGCATATAGACCTCAGGGGCAGCAGTGCTGGTAATGGTTAGTGGACCTCAGCATAGAAAGACAAACACATGACGGATTTTTGACTCTAGTGATCCTCTTGTGTTTTCTTATCTAAGATGCCAGGCACAGCTTCACTGTCTCATGATTCAGGGTTAAAACCTCAATATGGCAATAACAGAAAGGTACTCTGAGTATATGCCTGTTACCTTATATTAACAACACAGGCTGTAATTCTTTCTTCAGTTATAAAACTGTCTTTTTCCATTTTGACAGAGATCACTAAAGTTTCATTTAATATGTCCATTATGTTATATAAGTGACGTGACATACGGCTAAGTATGGTGAACCATACTCAGAATTCGTTCTCTGCATTTGTCCCATCCAAAGTGCACACACACAGCAGTGAACACATACACACACACTGCGAACACACCCCCGGAGCAGTGGGCAGCCATTTATGCTGAGGCACCCAGGGAGCAGTTGGGGGGTTCGGTGCCTTGCTGAAGGGCACCTCAGTCGTGGCCGGCCTGAGACTCGAACCCACAACCTTAGGATTACGAGTCAGACTTGCTAACCATTAGGCCACGACTTGCCCCACAGAACTTATTAGATAAAGTTTACTATTTACTGTGCATTATTAGTATGTTTTAAACTTAGAAAAGATTCACCCTGTTGAGGTGTACATCAGGACTATTTTGCACTGTATTGCAGGAAGCTTGCAGGACAAACCCCACATTCATTATTGTTAACATAAGCAACATGTTAAAAGCCAACACATCTCCAAGGTCATTTATAAACTCGAGTGATGTAGCTTATAGTTTGAGGATCCTTAAGAACCTGACACTGCTTATTTCTGTCTCTGGGCTTTTTCTTTTTTCTTCTTTCTTTTCTTTTGGGCCTAACGGTGGGGTTGATTTTTAAATAAATAAATAAGCCTTTTTATGTAGGCAACATATAGTTCAAGTTTATATTGGCACTTAAAGCACTGAACAGATACAAATACTAGCATTACATTACACTAATAATATGGATTAATCATACTTTATTAAAACTCATCATAATTTTGCTGGTTTGCTGCCAAAATAAACTCAATATGAAGGAAAGATATACGTGTGATCAATTATTAGTTCAATTACACTCAGTTGTTAGCTGTGATGTTCTTTTTATTCCTTGAATAATGAACACAGACCCTGCAGGTTAGATTAAATGGCTTAAACAGATGAGAAATTCTCATTAATTTTTTTGTGAGCGAGGTCGAATATATGTCAGACATGCCTCAGACAGTAATTGACCAGCACTGATGTTAGGACACCAGTGGGATTTTCTGTGGTAAATTTTCTGTTTGTACAGTTAAGAGAATGAATGTTAAATGATCTAATTCAACCACTGAACTAGCCCTTGATAGTATATGTCTGTGTAGCTAGTTATGCTGTAAAATACAATATAACATTCAATTCAATGAATGTAATTACCTCACTGGGGTATTGTAATTGCTGGTTGTAAAAATCTAACATCTAGGTATAACTATCAAGCTCAAACACACACACTTACATGGCAGTTTTAATTATATTATTCAACTGGCTTCTAATTTCTAATAGTCACACAATACTTAAACCAAAATAATAAGATGTGATATCCATCAGCATAATAAACCTCACAATGCTATGATTTGAGGTCACATTTATGATTTGAGATCACACCTGAGGTGTCAAAGTTTCATTGCTGCCAACATGCCAACAAAGTGGCTCCATCCCAGCTTGTGAAGTGTATATCTGCACTGGATACTCAAAGCTGTGTAAATGAAGCAAGGGTTGGACAATTTCAAAGATGATGATGCCATAATCAATTACTAAAGCTTCTCAAGGCTCTTCTGCACACTCTCATTTACAAGATGTATGTAATTTAAACCTGCACATTCCTCCTCTTACTCTGTTCCACTAGTTGGGGACTGCAGCCAGCTCTTTCCAATCATCGCAGTGGGAATCAGTTTTCTGATTTGTTCTCCTGGCAAAGGCTTGATTAGCATCAAGCTCTCACACACTCCCTCTCTCTGCTTCTCATTATGGAGATTGGCAAAAATCCTGAAGCCATCTGCTACTTCTAGGAAAATCATAGATTTGCATATAAAGGTCTCTGTTTAAATCATGACAGAGAGACAGAGAGACAGAGAAAGAGAGAGAAAGAGAGAGAGAGAGAGAGAGAGAGAGAGAGAGAGAGAGAGAGAGAGAGAGAGAGAGAGGAGAGGGGGGGTGTATGTATTGATATTTTACAGGAAATTGCTGCCATTTACACACACACACACACACACACACACACACACACACACACACACACACACACACACACACACACACACACACACACACACACACACACACACACACACACACACACACAAACAGACACTTTATGTAAGTAATTAGTCAGAATGGAGTATTGATTATTTTTATATTACAACACAAAGTGTTTTATTCTGCTTATACCAGAATTGATAACTCTACATATGCTTCTGTGAGTAGTGGAGGCTTTTGTATTTTTATTTTTTGGTTTTCAGTCTATCCACCTTAGATTATCATTAATGCAATATATCCTGTGCTTAATAACTATAGGGCTTATATGGAATTTACACAGTAATCAACCAATGAATTGATTAGACTTTTGGAATTGATCCAAAGTGGATCAAAATCACAGCAAGATCAAATGTTTGAACTAGCTTTTTTATTCAATAGCTCCCTTCTTGTTTGTCCTACAGTTTACTTACACATTAATGTTCATAAATGAATGGATGACATAACGGATGGATGGATGGATGGATGGATGGATGGATGGATGGATGGATGGATGGATGGATGGATGGGTGGATGGATGGATGGATGGATGGGTGGATGGATGGATGGATGGATGGGTGGATGGATGGATGGATGGATGGATGGATGGATGGATGGATGGATGGGTGGATGGATGGATGGATGGATGGGTGGATGGATGGATGGATGGATGGGTGGATGGATGGATGGATGGATGGGTGGATGGGTGGTTATCTCATTCCATAATCTATACAACTGTCAAAAATCAGACTCTTCTCTAAAAAATGACTTAAACCTTTATGATAACAGGGATTGATAAAGAATGAACAAACTTAAACCAAACTTTATTGTTTATTGTTCATTAGTTTTATTTATATAAATGTAATGTACTTTCACACATTTGTCTGATAGCTTTAGTCTGCATGGTTTCATAAATAGAAACTGAAATAAGAGAAAGAGTAAAAAAGGGGGACAAAAAGATCATGTTTTTAAGGCCTCTAGGAAAATAGAAATGTCAGCTGAAATAAAAATGTGTGCATCATCAATGGGACTAATCTAGTGGAGTGAGACAGGTGAGACAGGTGGCCAGAGGAAATGAGGGATACTGTATATGGGGACAACAAACAAAGAGACAGAGATGAAAGAGAATGCTGACTTTCTTGACTTGATTGTACACTTAAGAGAGGAGAGCGAGCATGGCCAAAGTTCAAACATGGCCTAAACTGCAATAGATTATCTGACACATTAAGCTCACTTAAAGTGTGATCAATAGCATACTGTATAGCATTACAGAGACAGGGCATCAAATATTGTAAAATCCTTACAGCTCCTTTTTTGATCTGTGACACTAACTGAAAAATAAAGCTTTTTAAACACATGTGTACATATATACAAGTAAAATGAAATGTGTTTATTCAGGTATCCCAGCTTAGGCAGCTGAGGTCAGAGTGCATTGCCAGATATGATATAGTGCTGTCCTGAATTTTGATAAACCCTTCACTTCTGAAGACTTCATAGACTCAGAGGCATGCACAGAATGGTAGAGTCATTACTGTTTCGTTGTTTACCTAATTAAAGGAAGCCATTAAGAGGCAAAGATGGAGTGAGGCCATCAGGCTTAAACAAGAGGCTAATAGTATTCATTAAGTTCAGGGCTATTTAACTTTGCTGGCAGGTGGGCCACATTACAAATAACACATGGGACAGGTGGTGAAGTAAATCTACCATATGGTTTCACAAAACAATAAATTAATTAAAGGGAAAAAATATTGTTTTTGAAAGGGGACACAATTACAGCGTAAATGCACCATGGCAAGGGTTTGTACAAATCTCTGTAACTTTACTGGATGGATGAACACCATTTTTCCAAGCGAGCGTTCCTCAGCTTGTGTGTGGCGCTAGAGAGTGATGTCTCTCACATGAAGGATAGGATAGAACGGGGCATGAAAGCCTTTATTATCGCCACAGATATGATACAGCGCCCCTGGAGCAGAGAGGGTTGAGGTTGCTCAAGGGCCCATCAGTGGCAGCTTGGCTGTGCTGGGCCTTGAACCCTGATCCTCCGATCAACAACCCAGAGCCTTAACCAATTGAGCCACCACTGCCCTCAAAATTTTCGCATATCCCAGGCTATTATGAGCCTGGGGTCAGAGCGTAGGGTCAGCCATCATGCAACACCCCTGGAGCAGGTGAGGCCTTGCTCAAGGACCCAATGTAGACGTCTCAGCAGCTTGTGGCCTTGAACCCCGCCATTCTGATTAGGAACACAGCGCCTGGACCGCTGGATCATCACGTCCTTACTAGTGTTCAGCTGGTTTAAGATTTGGTGACTATGAAGGCTATATGCATATGATTTACATCATTTGCAAATATATAAATCCAGTCAGTGAGACCTAGTGCCCTGTGGTTGGAAGCAAAATCATGTTGGAAGAGACCACTTCAATCAGCATAGAAATGATTCAACATAGGATGAAGATGATCAGTCAGAATACATTTGTATACATTTGGATTCTTCTAAACAGACAGGTGAACCATGCCATAAAAATGCTGCCCACAGGATGAGTCGTTGTTTGTTGGTTTGTTTTTTACTGAACTAGAAATTAAACTATAATCAAGATATTTTTTTAAACTGTAATGCATTCTTGAAATATTTATCTTCTGTCATTTTTAGAGTATTGGAAACATTAAAAAGTCAGCAATCACTCACTCACTTTTCTACCGCTTATCCGAACTACCTCGGGTCATGGGGAGCCTGTGCTCAGGCGTCATCAGGCATCAAGGCGGGATACACCCTGGACGGAGTGCCAACACATCGCAGGGCACACACACACACTCTCATAATCACACACTACGGACAATTTTCCAGAGATGCCAATCAACCTATGCATGTCTTTGGACCGGGGGAGGAAACCGGAGTACCCGGAGGAAACCCCCGAGGCACGGGGAGAACATGCAAACTCCGCACACATAAGGCAGAGGCGGGAATCGAACCTCGACCCTGGAGGTGTGAGGCGAACGTGCTACCCACTAAGCCCCCCCAGTCAGCAATCAGTATTTAAATATAGATAAAAGTTTTGCAGCATTTTTGCAATCATCTGTTACTCATGTGACAGGTGTGTAAGCTTATATATGTCAATCATCATGCTGTACAACAACCAAGTTTTCCATAAGATTATTCTTAATTATTATGTTTTATGCCTTCTTTATAACCAGTTAAATCTAAAGTTTGGGACGGTAAATTTAAGAGACACATTATATCTCTAGTTATGAGCATTTAGTTCATTTATTATAGAACTTAACAAAATCTGCACCAGAAACCCTGAACCTCTAAAACAAGAAGGCAATTTATTGTAAACATACCAGCTAACATGTTAAGCACTTGCCAGATCCTTATAAACAATTGTCTTTATAATTAGTGCTGAAATGAATCAAATCTGCTTGTCTATTTTATTGCTTTAATAAAATGTGGTTGGTTGTGTTATGGGTTGAAATATTTTTTTCATTATTACACATTTGAGATTACTAACTAGGGAGCGTTTGCTCTAAAAACAGAAAATGAGGTGTAGAAATGTTCAGATTTCAGGTAAAATCATTTATAGATTTATAGATTTTTACTATTAAAACATGGGAGAGCTTTTCAGTTATATTCCATTTGATATGTATAGAGCTTTTAAAAATACACATTGTCTCAAAGCAACTTTACAGAAATATACAAATTCTAAACAGAAATGATAAAGTTTATATGAATTTATATTCATTCCTAATAAGCAAGCATTAGCCAGTGGAGACCAGGTGGATGAGTGGAAAATCTCCCTGAAACAATATGAGAACTGAAAATGGAACCCATGCTCATCTATTTAACACTGGAGAGTGCTCTTATAAATATCCTTTCTTAAACTCTATATATTCAAGTGGAGTTGTGTAACCAGCTTTTGAGCAACTTCTAAATCAGTTTAATTTCTGAATTCATTCATTATTATTATTATTCACCAATTCCATCCTGCTAAAATCATGAAATGCACAAAAACCAATCAAACCAACAGTTCAAAGCCACTGCTTTTTTAAAAGATTGGACTGATAGGGGGTCCAAAGGGTTACAAAACAGAAGACATCCCATATTTTAGAAGGGTGTCTAGAGGAAATGAGTCAAACAGCAGGTAAATAGTAAATGAACTTCAGGAGCCAATAATATTAATATAAGAACAGATATAATGTGTACTGATGTGTTAAACAAGCTAATAATTCTGTCTATAATCTCTTTCCTTCATCATCCCATTATTGTTTGCTGTTTCTCTTGTTTTTTGGTATGGTACGATGAGACAGTGGTCTCTCCCTGAGGATATTGTTCACTCACTAATTTTATTTCTGTTAAATGAATAAGAACAAAACCCTGCTTTACAGGAGTGTGAGAATTGTGACACAAACCCCAGCATTTATTTTTGTTACAGTGATAGGAGTAGATGATAATATTGACCTTCTGGGAAACATTATTTATTTATCATTTATTTGTATTTATTTATTTATGTCCAGTCATCTTCACTAAACACTTATTGCTGGTCAGGGTCGGTTCGGATCTGGAAATGGGATAACCAACCTATCACAGATTTATTTATAAGTATTAGAAGAATATATATATATATATATATACATACGGATACATATATAGATATATATATAGATATATATATATATATATATATATATATATATATACATACGGATACATATATAGATATATATATAGATATATATATATATATATATATACATACGGATACAGAAAATGTGTTGCAAAGGTGGAATTCTCCCTAGATTTTATAAAATGTGCCCAACCAGCCAGGGCAAAATAAAGTAAAACAAAGAAAAACAAACAGAACTGCAACTAACAAATCCTCATATAATTAGGAAGATAGATAGATAGATAGATAGATAGATAGATAGATAGATAGATAGATAGATAGATAGATAGATAGATAGATAGATAGATAGATAGATAGATAGATAGATAGATAGATAGATAGAGTAAGCAATAAATTAAATAATTATTTTATTATTATTGTTATTATTATTATATCTATTATTATTGTTGTTATAATAATAATAATTATTATTATTATTATTATTATTATTATTATTATTATTATTATTATTATTATTATTATTATTATTATTATTATTATTATTAATATTAAGAAGAAGAAGAAGAAGAAGAAGAAGAAGAAGAATTTATTATTAAAAAAATATTAAAAAGTTTGAAAAAGTGAAGTCTATCGTTTTCTTTGTACACTACCAAATACACTAACCAGTTTAGGATAAGGAGTAATGAAGATAGATGGATGGATGGATGGATGGATGGATAATAGCTTCTCATAATAATCCAATAGCGACTATGCCAATTGTAATTCAAATACATTAATCCTTAACTCAGTTATTCATTCACTCATCCATTAATTGCTTTATCCTGGTCACGGGTTCCAAAGCCTGTCCTGGGAACAAGATAAAAGAATTCACCCTGGATGAGACAATCCATGGCAGCGCACCATGCATGCACACATACACAGTAAATATTAATTTAGTGCATCCAAATGTTTTATGCATTCCTGGTCAACTATTGAAATTTGAACATTTACATCATTTGGCAGATACCCTTATCCAGACTGACTTACATCTTATCGCATATTTTTAAAATACAATTGAGGGTTAAAGGGCCTTGATCAGGGGCCTGGGACTTGAACTCACAACCTTCCAACCGGTAGCCCAACACATTAAGGACAGAATCAAAATTCCTACCATGGCAATCATAATAAAAACAAAAGATCCCAAATGTAATTAGCCCTCAAATGGCAGGCAAAGGGCCAGTGACATTTACATAAAGCTGTCAATCATAAGTCAGTCAGTTGACAGTATGGTATAATTGGTCCACTGGGTTTAAGTGGTGGCTGTATGGTCTAATAAGAATTAATTAGAAAAGCTGTTGAAGCCATCAATAGCTTTGAAGATGTTTATCTTAACAATAGAAACCTGAAATTCATTACTAAAGCAACATGAGGAGTGCTTGCTGTAAAGGTTCTTTACAAATCTTTCCCACTAGAGTTTTATCATATTTATCACATTTTCCAAGATTCAAAATACTGCCAGATTCAAAAACAAAACACATATTTAATCCATATGTAATGGATTAATGTTTTTTAAAAAAATCTTAGAAACCATATAATATGATCTAATCCAATTTGCATCCTGTAGGCATGTGGGGAAAAAAATCTTGATTTCTTTCCAGGAAAGGAAGGTCCTCTCTGTCAAATATCTTTCCTTAGAAAAGTACTTTCTCTGATTTATTGATTTACATACTGAAGTATAAATCTATTAATGTAGACCCTTCAATATCAAGGGTTTTTCAAATGATCTTTCAGGGTTAATTAAAGGTTCTGGGTGTCTACAAAGAACCATTACTCATATGAAACCACTCAGTTGTAGAACTTTTCAGGGTTCTAGAGGAAGAACAACAAAAGAAACCTAATCTATATGATGTAAGAGTGAATTATACAGTTTAGTCTTCACTGTATATATGCAATCTATCTTGTGAAAAAAGATTGTGCTTCTCCTTCAAAGACAATCTTATTTTGTTTTTTGCAAAATATGTATTATTTTATGTAACCAGTATTATGCATAAATTATATCAGTTACCACAATGCATAAAATATATTCATAGTCATAGATTAATTTCAATTTTGTTAGTGAAGTCTATTGTGTGGCAGTAGACCTGCAATTCATCTCAGTAAGTGATCGGTAATCCCAGAGCCATTATGCAAAACTCCCCCTGCAAGAGCATCTGTGCAAAGTATAAATAGACCCGGTCTAGCATATGGAGTGGATAGCAATCGGGTTTCAAACTTAAGATGGCATATTTGCAATAAATGAAAAGCAATTAAGTAAGTGTTGACTGTCACATGATTATATTTACTGACCATGATTTAAATGAATAAATACTATCAATTCAAAATAACAGGGGGGCACGGTGGCTTATTGGTTAGCACGTTCGCCTCACACCTCCAGGGTTGGGGGTTCGATTCCTGCCTCCGCCTTGTCTGTGTGGAGTTTGCATGTTCTCCTCGTCCCTCAGGGGTTTCCTCTGGTTACTCCGGTTTCGATAGGCACAGGCTCCCCATGACCTGAGAAGTTCAGATAAGCAGTAGAAAATGAATGAATTCAAAATAATACAGTTTTGTTCATCATCTTCAGTAATTGTTTACTTGACCATTTTATTTAGATAAGCCAAGTCATCTTCCTATAGACTCTTATAGAGTCTGCAGAAGAGACCCACATTATACTGTACACTCTAACATATACTGTACACTAACCTGTACTTACTGTAGGGTCAAAGTAACACAATAAAATATGAATAATTCTGATGAGGAATGGCGTATACATACATGCTTGTAGACGGCTGCTGCATAATAATAATAAAAGTTATACTTTGCTCTCTGTTCAAATCACTGCATTTATCATTTACACTAAGCAGCATTGTCTCACACTCACAACTTCCTACGAATGAATTCAGGATGTTAATACGATTAAAGTTAAGTTTAAGGGTGATCTGAGAGTTTAGTGTTGCTCTCTCAGGAGATGAGCTTCATTGAGGTGTGGATATTCTACTGCCTAACATGATGCTACATAAGATCCTGATAGGTTTCCCCTGCTGTGGCTACTCCTTCCATACACACTGACTCATATGACTGTGCTGCTTCATTTCAATACACTACCGCTGTGCTTTTGCATTTCGGAGTCACATTCATTTGCAATTTATTTTCCAACTGCCTTGAATGACCTCAGCTAAAAGCACTAGAGTCTTGCACTTTTACTAAACTGGAGTTTATGACAAATATAAAAAATGCACATATTATAGTCATACTTCAATGATACAGTTCTCATTTCATCATCACCTACTGTATCTGGTTTCACCAAGAAGACATTGAGAAGAACCATTTTGAGGATCTTCCTCATGTTTATTTGCTTTCTCAAAATATCTGGGGTTAAAGTATATAACTTAATTAAAAATTTAGATTTTGACTACTCATTGTTATGCTAGATTGTCCCTCTGTGGCAATTGAAAGGGGCTCACAGACTACTTTCTATACCATAACTGTGCAGCTGAGCTTCTGTAATCCATCCTAGCTATCAGACATGCTCCTTGACCCTAGCTTCACCTCCCACTAAGCACAGATAGATACTGTAGATAGAGGGGGGGGGGGCTGGTACACCTTGACTCAAAATGAATCTTAATTCCTGGTTTCCTGGTGCAGACACACATGGATCTACAGTACAGATACAGATCTTCAGATAAACCATAAACCATTACTCTCTCCTTTTGGTCTGCTTATTTCTATTCACATCTTATACTGACATCACAGCCGTTAGGAAGTCAACAACCATTGGACTAATCTAATCCTGCAGTTGTCAAATTCTTCCTCCTTTAAGGATTCCCCCAAGGGACAACAAAATATAGATCAAAATACATTAAACCAAATGTAAAAGAAGTGTAATATGTGCTAAAATATATTGCACCAAAGCTTACATTATGTTGCATGCCACTACAGGCAGTAGTGCCAATAACATCAGAACACAAGAGGGTTGTTAATAACCATTTCCTTTTAAGAAGATTATTTAATTATCTTTTTAAGATTTTTATACAAATAAGGAGAGCATTGGACTGTATCTGACCCATACCTTTTTTTGACTGTATCTGACCCATACCCTTTTTTTAAATAAAATGTTAATTCATTCATCTTCAGATTTATCATGGTCAGAGTCACAGTGGTTCAATATCCTGGGAACAAGATAGTAACCCAAGCTCTGGATCAGTGAGCTCTATAATTTTGGCAGAAGCAGTGTAAAAAATGTATAAATAAACTGTTCAACAATGAACCTGAAGCCAAAATCTCCCAGGATGCATTTCTGCCTTACGCACAGTTTTCCCCCAGATGTACTTCCACCCAAAATAAAGAGGTTAACCATGTGATGTGATGCTCATTTTTCCTGATGAATTCTCATGTGCAATTTCAGGCCATACAAAAGCCTACAAAATATAATTACGTATTCACCTAAAAACATGTGAAAAACATAATTTCTGATTCCTGCATAAAGGAGATGTAGCATCTTTCTTTTCCTTCAAAACCAGCATATGCACGTGCTTCAAACAAGTCAGCGTGGTTTGTGTAGCACTTACCGCGAGTGTGTGTGTGTGTGTGTGTGTGTGTGTGTGTGTGTGTGTGTGTGTGTGTGTGTGTGTGTGTGTGTGTGTTCAGAATCTCTGTTTGCGCATTTGTGCGCGGGTTTTCTGTGTGCGTGTGTGTGATTTTGAGATCTCCTGAGTGGATTTGAGCGTAAATGCCGAAACTTTTCTTTCCTCTGCTACTTGTTGCGCGCTGGGCTGCTGTCCGCTCTCCGTCTCTGCTCATCTGAGTCTCCAATGTGAATCCGGGGTTCCACACTGATGTGTCACGGAGGACGGGAGACGACCGTAGGACGAGGAGAGAGAAAGCAGCTCCGTGCCCCCCGCCTCTCTCCTGGTTCAAGCCAGGAGCTCCGCCTCTGTGGGCCGCTCCGAGGCGCGGAGTCCCGGGCTGCAGCTGCAACAGAGCTCCGGTGCGCCTCCTCTCCGTTCCTCCTCCGGCACGCGCGCTTCAGCTCGGAGCGGACACACAGGAAGACTATGCGGGGCTGTGTGCGCGATACCGAGTAAAGCAGCACCGGAACAACCGCGTTCATCCTCACACGTAAGTTCTGGCTTAGTCTGATGCTGCGGTTTGAATGCCGTCTATGAGAGACGCGAAAAGACAGTGATGGAGAAGGATTTGTGTGTGCAGATAAATTACTGCAATAATAATAATAATAATAATAATAATAATAATAATAATAATAATAATAATAATAAACAGGTATAGCTTCTCCTGCTTTTGTTTTTAAATGACTGCTTCTTTTCCCCTGCGTTTTCTCCCATTTGCAGTGTGAACACGTAATTCGAATAAAAAGTTAAAGTTGAAATGAAGGGTAAGGCTAGTGTTCCTGCAGTAGAGCATCCCTGATAATAGAAAGGCCACACAGGCCTAAAGCATTGTGTTGATCAAATCAGTTTTTTAATTACTGAAATACTTAATTACTGAAATTACTCTTTGGCTTCATTATTTTTAATGGAGCCACAGACTGTTTCTGTAACTATATGTCAGTGTAGTCAGTTGATCAATGGTCTAAATCACTGTCGGGGGCATTCACCTGCAGTCAAATTTAAAATAAAGGCTAATATTCATTGGCTGCCTTGCTAACTGAAAGAGTCAGATGCTGAGTCAGATGCATTATGTGGCTTGTGGAATTGAGTCTAAATCTTTGACTCCTAGATATTGGTGCTCAGAATCATGCAATTAAGAAAATTTTGGGTTCAACTCCAAGCATTTTCCAAGCAGCGAACCAAAACCAGTAAATAGTAAATAGAGAGTAACTACAGTACTAATCGAATTGATTCAAATAACTTGGAGAATTGACATATATGGTGTAAAGACTGAAAACTTTTCACAAGTGTAGTGGTGAATGTTGAAGTCATGTGATTATTGCATAGTTTGTTTATAGTTTATAGCTTTAGCTGTGTTCATTTAAGAAGATCATCTTGATGAACGAAACATGTTTATTTGGTTGCAGAGCTTCTTTTCTTCAATAATTCAATAGCTAATGAAAAATAGGCTTTTAGTTGAGGTTACCAGCATGATGGGCTACATTGAGGTTACCAGATTGGGCTACATTATCCTTGCAGCACTCTATTCATTGACCCTTAGCAATGAAATTTATTATCTGTTGAGTTAAGTTTCTTGCTACCTTCTCTCAGATATGGTTATAATGATCATGGCAGATCAGGTTGGTTCAGGCCATTACGTAGACAGGACGAGTCACTCAGATCCTTATCTCCACTAAAAAGGCCAAGACCCTTAATTGTAGTCTGTGTCCCAAATTTCTCCCAGACTCTTAGAACGCTTTCACTAATGAATTATTCTCATGCCTAATGATCCTGCTGGCCTTGTGTTGAATGGACTTAAATTAAAACACCACAAGCACTCGACTAATGCTACTTAGTCCATATGACTGCTATGTTTGAGAGTGTATAAAGTCCATTTAGTTACAACCTTACTTTTTTTTGGCTGCTCTCTCATCCATCGCACTGCCAGGGTGAAACACATGCAGCTGCATTTATATATGTTGAAATTAATACTAGGGAATATATATCTGATTACTTGCCACATCATAGAATGATTAATCATAGTCATTGTATGTAAAGGTGCCCAGGGAAATCAGTGGGATTTAAGGCTAAGTTAGTTTGGTAGAGAGTTAATGAGATCGAGAGTTTTTTGAAGGCTTAAAGAGTCACATTTATGCTGTAAAGCTATTTTTGTTGTACTTCATAAAGCATAGAAATTTGACTAATGCACCTTTTTCACCTTTACCTTTAAAAAGTGAAAATAGCAAGAAGAGAATAAAAGAAGTTTTTTAATGGGAAACGATCACCTGACTTCCCATGACGTCATAACTGCTGTATAAGTCGAGACAGATGCTACCGGATTTAACGTCTCATACTGGAAGCAAATGGATAATGACTTTTTTTTTCCCAGCAGGATTGGTTCAAGGTGCATGCACTCGTGTGTGAGCAAAACAGCTGACAAGCCACAAAGGATATGTGTAAAAAGCATTTTGTGATTTCTTTCCTATTTTAACCTTGAGAGGACACTCTGAACTTGACATTGTGTCACAGCTAATGGAGGGAGACATGATGCTGTGAGAAATGCACTAATACTCTAAGGACATGTCACCCTTGATGCCCATCTCACCCCATAAAATATATCCAGATGACTGACATTAACAATCTATTAACTATAAAATAATCTTAGTTCTGCAGATTTAATTGTTTGGATTATTTTAGATTTGGAATTTGCACAATAGCAAATTTTGAGTTGAATCTGCAAAGCAGTCTATGCAATGAAGCAGAGAGAAAATCTCATAGCTATTAATATAAAAATACATCAATTCATTTCAAATAATTTTTATAATGAGAATACAGTAGACATACCTTTTAAACTATAATGATTTTACTGTAAATTTTACAACTTGATGGTTCTGGCAAAAGGCATAATTCACACTTGCAGCATGTAAAATGGTTTTAACTCCTACATCAAGGAACAAACCAGTCAATTTGATTAAATTGCATCTTTATACTGTATTTTACTCTTTTCTGTACACTGCTGTATTCTTGGTCTTCGGCATGTTCACTCATGACTTTGTTTGAGAGTGTATGTTTTTATTTTTCTTTATTAATTTCATGTGTGTTGAAATTAAGACAGGAATATTTGCATATATCTGATCACTTCAAAACATCGTACAATCCTTAATCATAGTCTTTGTGTCTAAAACTGATCAGGGGAATCAGCGGGATTTAACACTGAGGATGTTTGAGCATCTATTTAAATTCTTCTCATAAACCGATGAATTTAATATGAATTTAAGTTTGTTGAAAACCTGCGTTATTACGGTCTGCTTACACTGTATTTTTAGTTTTCTTTGTATCCACTCATATACGATGCATTACACCGTTTCTAAACACTACTTCTGTTTATTATTTTTGCCGTTGCTGCTTCACGTTGATAGTATTTTAAATCAGCCATATCAAAAAATATCACGGCATCTTCCCCGGTAATGTATTGGCTTTTGTTTGTAAAATTCCTCCTGAGGATTGTATGGTGTATATTCAAGCTAATTATTCTATCAGTCTTCGGGTATTTTAACTCACATTTGTATTCCTGATGTGCTGCCTTCGATCTTAAATAACGTTCTTAAAAGTTCTTATCCGAAATGACTTTTCATATCCGATAGATGCCGTAATATTTGTCAGTCCTTGAAAGGAAAGATGGTGTCATTGATGGCATTTTCTAGTGTTGAAGAAAATCCTGTTGACCTTATATCTTAACTCAGACATGTCCATCTGCTCATAACTGATTCACAACATTTACTTAATAACACTTAACTTGGAATTATTTCAGAGATGTATGCAAATGGTTCCCTCAGTCATTAAGTAGATCCAGTAAATTTTCAGTGTTTGTCTACAGCTTTGATTGGATTTATTAAGACAATTTGATACTAATGTATCCTAATGTTGATGTAAATTACACAGATTTGAAAAGTCAGAAGTGTAGAACAGGTATTTAGGGTTTTAAACAGAGCTGGATTTTCTGAAAAGATTCACAGCATTCACAGTCAGAGTGATCGTGTGCAGGACAGATCCAGAGGTTCTGTGATGAATTTCATAATAAATGTATATGAGAGCATCATATTAGTGTTCATTGCATAAAGGGTAAATAATTAGTCTTAGACAAAGTATAGTGTATGTTTTGTGTCAGTATGAACTGAACAACCAAAAGATGAACATTTATTATTATGTGATCACTATTAGGTTTAAAAGGTGTAGTATTTCAATGTCAGAATGACAGGAACTGTAAAGCTCTTACCATGTCCACTGGCCGTCCTACATCCTTTCATCCTCTCTCTCTCTCTCTCTCTCTCTCTCTCTCTCTCTCTCTCTCTCTCTCTCTCTCTCTCTTTCTCTCTTTCTCTCTCTTTCTCTCTCTCTCTCGCTCTCTCTCTCTCTCTCTCTGACTGTCAGTATCTCTTTCACTATCTTTTCTGTCACCCGATTGTAATTCCAGCTGGTGCTTTGTCTTGTGATGACCAACCACGAAAATCCCATTTCCGTACATTCGCTGTCTGAGCGAGAGAGCAGAAGGGAGCTGAAGACAAGAGGTCAACAAGGATAGAGTGGAGGAGTAGGCATAGTTATTACTCTCTTTGTGTGTGTGTGTGTGTGTGTGTGTGTGTGTGTGTGTGTGTGTGTGTGTGTGTGTGTGTGTGTGTGTGTGTGTGTGTGTGTGTGTGTGTGTGTGTGCATTTCTACATACTTTCCTCTTTATTAGGAACACCTGTATACCTATACATCTTAGCTAATCTATCATGTAGCAGCAGTACAATGCAAAAAATGTCATAGTCTTCAAAAGCTTCAGTATGGAAATAAAATGTGATCTTTGTGAAAGAATCTCAGAATGCACAACACACTGAAGCTTGGTTGGGCTATAACACCTTAAGACCATGTCAGGGTCTACTCCTTTCAGGCAAAAAACGAAAGTTATGGTTATGCTTTTATTACATTCTCTCTAAACTCTGACAGCTGTCAAAAATATCTGATTAAGGACAAGTGCTGGACTTTGTGCATCATTGATAATTAAACAAGAAAATGATTTGACAGATTTAAGCCAGTGACCTGAGTTGCAGTTACCATGTGACTCATAAGTGCTAAAATATGACATGCTAATAACGCTGATTGACTCATCGCACCATCTGCAAAACAGATTCTTCCAAGCTGTTTCATGACCTAATAAACAACATTAAATGCCACCTCAATTCACAAATGATCCCTGATCATTTTTCCTGGAACAAAATAGTGTCATCAGAAAATTCTTCTAATCTTGAATGTACAATAAATGGCCAAATGTATGTGGATTGATGACCATTACAATCAATACAAATTTCATTCAGCCCCTTTGTTATAATAACCTTCACTTTTCTGGGAAGGCTTTTATCTGATGAAGATTACGGAATGTGGCTGCTGAGATTTGTTTTCATTTAGTCAAAAGAGAATAAGTGAGGTCAGGCATTGCTGTGGGGTGAGAAAGCTTGGAGTGCAGTTGATCCAAAAGGTTCCTGGGATTGAGGTCAGGAATCTTGAGTTCTTGTCACACAATGTGCTCATGTAGCCTGCTTTGTGGACAGGGGAATTGTCATGCCGTAACAGGTTTGGGTCTCTTAGTTCTAGGGAAGGGAAACTACAAAAATCACATCATGTGCTGACCTGTACAGTTCTGTTGAGAAGCATATAATCAATTTCTATTGGATGTCACACAGGTGTGATGATGGAAAAAATGAGATTAGACTTATAGTCTTATAATATTTAGTGCACAAGCTATTGTCAAGCCAAAAACATTACTAACAGCAGAACATGATATCTACTTTATGAAACATTGAATTGATTTATATTAAAATGTAGAATCGTATTGATGAACTTATGATCAGCAGCACAGTGCAGCTACTGTGCAAAACCTTGTCATATATGCAATGGAACATTTTCTGTTATAACTTTTTCCTATAAATGATCTTCTGTCATTCCAGAGCCTAGGCTATTGTTTTTATGTAGTAGACCATTAAAAGTTAATCGTTTGAATCAACACTTTACAAAAATGCTGATGTGAATAACAGTTCCATGTTTCAAATGCAGAGATAAATGTTGTACAGCCTTAAAACAACAAATACAGCTCCCAATTGCTGCAGTAGCCTAAATGCATAAATAATTCAAGCGAACATCCAAATTTGATTGCTGTGCTGGAAGGTATATTCTTATAATTAATCTACCTGTGCATGTGTGCCCGAAATATATAATTTTATATTATACAGGGTACCAAATGGGTTAGACTCTTGGTGTTAACCTGGATTTACTCCGGGACTGCTGTGGTAGGGATGGCTTGCTTTCTTTCTTCTGTCAATCATTAACCCTTTTTATCAGTACACTGGTGAAATGAAAATTGGGTTATTGGCCTTTTTTATTTACGAATGAATTATTTTATCACTGCAAGTCTGATATAAAATTAGTTTTGACATAGCTGGTTTTCAGTGTGAGATGTTTCTTGGTAAAAGAGATAATTTCACACACAGTCTTACTGGTTGATTAAAGCTTCAAATTTTAGATACACTTGGAGCATCACAGATTCAACAGCCATTAGCTTCAGATTCAACAGCCATTAGATTTTTTGATAGATAGATAGATAGATAGATAGATAGATAGATAGATAGATAGATAGATAGATAGATAGATAGATAGATAGATAGATAGAATGGTAAAAAGAAAAAATTAACAGCACATATTTATATATAAAAGAATATTGAGGTAGTAAACAGCTGAGATATTGCACTAAACGTATTGCACATGTGAACGTATTGCACATGAAGTAACGTAACAATAAAAGTTCAGTTTGAACTATTTATATTGCAAATTCAATGTCTTCTGTACAGATCTGTGGTTGGGAATAAATAAATATGAAGTAGGAGTGTATGAAATGTGTAGAAATGAGTGTATGTAGTTCTGAACTTTCAGTGAAGGTGTTTTATTGATTTTCTGTTCTCTAATGGCACTGGGGAAGAAAGTGTTCCTGAGTCTGTTTGTGCGTGATGTGATGGCTCTGATGCATCTGACAGATAGTAGAAGGTCAAATAGATGGTGTCCAGGATGGGTCAGGTTGTTTGCTCTGCTGTGGCAGTAAGAGTTGAATAGCACTTCCAGGGTGGGTAGTTAGCAGCCAATGAATGTTTGGGTGGAATTTACTGATTCCTTATAATCTTAAATCCAAATTGTTATTAAAGACATAGATTCAACATAGATTCAACAGTCACATTCAACATACACATGCGCAGTTATACACACCCATGATCACACATGGTGCTTTACACAATCACTTTACTTAGTGCAGCATTCACTTCTCGGTCCCACACCCTTTCATGTCCAAAAGGAACAGGAGCTTTCTGAATGGGTTCCATTTCCACTCTGTGTCCCATGTGTTTGATCTCTCTGAATTCTGTGATCATCTACCTGTAACATGTATTATCTAAGGGCTCTACACTCTATGAGCCTCTCTCTCTTCATCCCTTTTCTCTTATACTCTGTTGAACAGAGAGATGAATTGTAGATACAGGTGGCTCTGAGCCGGTTGCTCGGAAGAGATAAAACCTCAGCTAATCCAAGTGGCAAGATGTTATCAGATTCTTACTATTGCTCATTTGTTTTGTTTTGTTTTGTTTTTTTTTGTCCAAAAGATTTTAAGTCAGCAGACCAATCTTTTATACTTTGATAAAAACCCATTAAAAAAAACCCCAACACATCAATTCCCTACATGCAGTGTGCAAACAGAGTGCCAATAATGTGTCAGGCTTAATTTCCCTGTGATCACTGTTTGTTCTGGTGTTTATTTCTGCTAATGTCAGCTTAATGAAGAATTGTCTCCATGGGGATGAAACTAAGAATGTCTTGGAGCAAATCAGACTAAATCAATGAGAGAAATGCTAATCAATTCCGAGACTGACAAAGCAAAATTTTGTTGCTTGGTTGTTAATTGTGTTGAGATTGTTAAATCAATTTCTACTCATAACATCTGAGTCTGTGAAACACATTATTGGGAAGACTCGATTCTTCTATTGATTTTATTTCTTTTTGCAAAATTAAAAACAACATGGTCTTTGTGTTGAAACTCAAATAAATTTCCTGGTTCCATAATGGCACTTTTTGACCATATACAGTAGCACACTGTTATAGACGGGAAAGTCATTTTTTAATGACACTTTCCAATGTCACCCAGATGAGGATGGTGGTCTTCTTTTTCTAATATCGTCTCAGGGAGTTTTTTCTTGCTGCCCTCACCACTGGCTTGCTTATTAGGGCTAAATTTATACATTTCAAATTTACAGCTTGAATTTATATATTTCTGTAAATTTGTGACAATTTCCATCATTGCAAGCACTACCTAAGTAAAACTGAAACACATTGGATTGTCTATACAGTACCTGTGTTTTAAAGACATTTCTGTATCTTAGACCCACAACAATGTCATTATGTCTTTCTTCACTGTTCTTGTAAACAAATCTCTTTCACTATATGAATCTCTTCACTGTAACTATTCTGATTTGAACTGAGTTTGGTCTAGACTCAAACAAATAAGTCTACGTTCCTCTTTATAGTGTCCATATGATTTTCCTTTAGATTTTGTTTAATAACATCAAGAACTCATTACAATTAATAATACAATTATTGTTGTGGTGATGCAGTGCCACCTCACAGCTACATGGTTTAATTCAGTCATGAGCTCGAGTCCTCTCTGTGTCTGCATGAGTTTCCTCTGGGTTCTTCACACCTCTCAAAAAATATACCATTGGCTAAAATAAATCCCCCTCAAGGTAATTGTGTGTGTGTGTGTGTGTGTGTGTGTGTGTGTGTGTGTGTGTGTGTGTGTGTGTGTGTGTGTGTGTGTGTGTGTGTGTGTGTGTGTGTGTGTGTGTGCTTGCTGTGATAGAGTGGTGTCCAATTCCGGATGTATTCTTGCCTCATGTCCAGGGTCCTTGGATCCACCACAACACTAATCAGAATAAAACAGTCACCTTTAACAGCATTTTCCAGAAGCCCTTAACCAGAGCAACTTACATTTTAATCTCATGTTATACAACTGAGTAATTGAGGGTTAAGGGCATTGAACACGGGCCCAGCAGTGGTAGTCAGGGGACCTGGGATTCAAACTTACAACCTTCCAATCAATAGTCAAACACCGTAACCTCTAGGTTACCACTTCCCCCTCAACATCCCCCTCCATGTCCAACCCACATCTCCCTCCACGTGCCCCTCCACATCCACCCCACATCTTTCCTTTGGTAGTGATGGTTCATTAAATAATAGCACATTTATTCTTTGAATTTTGGGTCCCTTTGAACAAATCAACATTTTATGGTTTGTTTTTAGAGTTCAGTATGTTTAAGTCAGGCTAGATAATCCTTAAATCTAAATGAAAATAAAGAATGATTATTTAAATAGTACACAATTATTTGTGTCTGTGCTTGTAATTGTTTAACATATTTTACATATTTAACATATTTGTTTCAACATTATTTAATTAATGTGATTCCTTTGCATCCCCAATGTACAAATATTCAGTTTATTGTATAGGTCACAGACATTATCAGCATAAATAATGAATGTAATGCAGTAATATAACTTTGGGAAGTACTATAGTGATCCTCTGTAGCAATTGAATGTATTACAATCTTTTATAAAAATAACTCAAGTGCTTGACACAATTCCACTTCAGTTTCTCTCTTTCTTTATAATTTATTTAGCATTAACATGCAAATGGATAGTGTTATTTTGTTTCTTTTATAGCTGCAGGGCATTGTTTGTGAAATAGATTGTGCTTTTGTGGATGTGGAAATGTAATTTTCTGGGCAGAAACACTTGTCCCTGACTGTAAAAGGTTTATTGACAGGCATATTATGTGTGTGCTTGTGTGTTGCTATGGTCCAAAGTGTGTGTGTGTGTGTGTGTGTGTGTGTGTGTGTGTGTGTGTGTGTGTGTGTGTGTGTGTGTGCGTGTGCGTGTGCATGTGCGTGTGTGTCTGAGACCTGTATTGAGTGAATAGATTTTCCTGTGCTGCTGTTACCTCCTGAGGATTCAGACAGAAGGGTGTGTGATCAGAGGGAGAGTTGAACTGGCCGGAGAAGGTCACCTAAACCTCCCTTAAAGCACAAATACAAATTTACAAACACATTAGTTCACAACCTACCTAAAAATCTGACCAGATTTAAGTGCAGCTCTAAAGTAGGCTATACTGTAAGTCTTTTTGAATTTCTGTCTCCTAATGAGAACGTAGCGATATCAGGATCAATAAAGTTTTAAAAGCTTGGATCACTTTTAGATCTAAATCGAATTTTGTTTCAGACTGTTCCACTGATGTGTTTTTGTGCAGTGAATGTGTTTGATTTTTGGAGACATGTCACTGAACTTACATGTGAACATAGGAGACAAGATGTACTGTATTAAAGTATGTTGTTATAACAGTGTGAAGTTTCACTTAAGGATATAAGTATTTCAACAGCATCAGATATGCACTTAGGTGTCAAATTAAAGGGGGGAAAAACAGTGGCTCTGTTATGTTGTGAGGTATTTTGCTGCCATGGTTTGGCTCCACTGGTCCTCTTAGAGGAAAGAGTCACCGTCAATCAGTACAAAGTATTTCAGATTGAAATGGTCTTGTCTAGGATGACCCATTCCCCATCTACAGCGTGAATGGTTTGAGGAGGAGGCTAATGATGTAGCATATGATAGTGAGATTTTGGAGGGATGCGTTAGATAACACTCTGTCAATTCAAGTCACCTTTATTGTCACATCACCACGGCACATGTGCCATGGTGAGTGAAATTCTTGGGAGCGAGCTCCAGAAATTGCAGAACCATTTACATACAGCAGTTAAGAAACAGAAATTAAGAACAATTTACATACAGGTGAAAAATGTGCAAAATGCTCAGTACCAGTTGAAATGTCCTCATACATATTAGTAGACATATTTACAATGCACTACACATTATATACAGTATGTGCTACCTTTATCAAAACAACCATATTTTTCCCTCCAGTAAACCTCATTAAATTTGTAGAATCTACATCATAACATAAATGTATGCACTGTTGCTGTGTGATATTTACTATATCACTATATGGAACAACATTGGGAAATCATTTATCTACAGAAATGCTTCACCATCTGTGACAATCTTAATCCACAATAAGTCTACTAATCAAGCCAAAGGTCAATGTGTGTGTTGGGATTTATAGTTCAGTTAGGGATCTTTGAATATTGAGTCTAGATGCGAACGTATAACTGAGTACAAATAAATGCTACCGATGAAAGGAATGGTTCATGTGAGGCCTTTTTCCATTCGCAGTAAATGTCCCCAAGCCTTGTCATCCAAAAGCTGGGATTGTGTGCCATTTTCTTCCCTTATAGCACTTTTCCAGTGGCAAAAGTTTCAGTTGTTTAGCTTTTGGTACCTGCTGAAGATTAGCATTAATAGATTAGTCATTTTCTGTACTTCACTTTTATCTATACTATTTATTTACTGTTGCTTTCTGTCTGGCACACATTCACATTTTTTATTATTTCACTATTTCTGTTTCAGACCAGCAATGATGCATCGCAGGCACACCACCCTGAGGGAAAAGGGCCGTCGGCAGGCCATTCGAGGCCCCGCATACATGTTTAACGAGCGTGGCACAAGTCTCACTACAGAGGAGGAACGTTTCCTTGATGCTGCTGAATATGGAAACATCCCTGTTGTCCGCAAAATGCTCGAAGAGTGCAAAACGCTCAACTTTAACTGTGTGGACTACATGGGCCAGAATTCATTGCAGCTAGCTGTAGCTAATGAACATTTGGAAGTCACAGAGCTGCTTCTGAAAAAGAAGGGGCTTGCAAGAGTAGGGGATGCTCTGCTTTTGGCTATTAGCAAAGGCTATGTACGAATTGTTGAAGCAATCTTGGCACACCCGGCATTTGCAGGAGGTCTGAGACTAACATTAAGTCCCCTGGAACAGGAACTTAGAGATGATGACTTTTATGCGTATGATGAGGACGGAACACGTTTTTCACAGGACATAACTCCAGTGATTTTGGCCTCACACTGCCAAGAGTATGAAATCGTGCACATCCTGTTGATGAAGGGTGCCAGGATAGAGCGGCCTCATGACTACTTCTGCAAGTGCAACGAATGCACAGAGAAGCAGAAACGTGACTCTTTTAGCCACTCAAGATCACGTATGAATGCTTATAAAGGGCTCGCTAGTGCTGCCTATCTGTCACTTTCAAGTGAAGACCCTGTTCTCACAGCTCTGGAGCTCAGCAATGAACTGGCACGTCTTGCTAACATAGAGACAGAGTTTAAGGTAAGTGCTTATGTGTGAAAATCATCTGTTTCCCAGGTTGTGTTAAATAGTGTAAATGCTGCTGCTTGATGGATGGCTTGGACAGAGGTTGCGGTCTATTCAGCAAGCTTTGACTACAACACTTAACCCCTGATTTGTTGCAAAAACAAAGGGTCACTAAATTATAAATACAAAAATCTAATACAAACAGTGAAAAATAACTTATTAAATAAATTATTAAAGGATTGTGTCTGCTCTTTTGTATCACCTCATACAAAAAAAGGTTATGCATAAAACTCCAAGTGTGAAAATATATCAACCCAGCTGAAGGAAGCTAGACTAAAAAAAGAAAATGGTGTAAATGTGCTTAGCTTGTTACTAAAGCTTGTTACTACAGTAGCTGCCTTGTTCTATTATATTACTTACTTTTTCACTTAAAACCTGTCAGCTATTTTGACACAGTACAGAAAAGCTGTTAGCTACAGTACATATGTGTTATCCTATGTGTCATACTCTTATGGTATTCTTATACAACATAGATAGCTACCTATTTGCTGGGGGGGGAATGTTAATGAATTGGCCAAGCAACTAATATGAAGACGACCTGAGAGTACCTATGACATTTATAGCATTCCTGGCTTCATGAATTCAAGCAACATATTACCCATGTGCTAAATCAGTAGCCCTTCCCTTCACAGAACAGGGTCAGTGTTAGGAAAAAAACCCTGACAAAGCTCAACCAATACTAACCTAGTGTTGAAAAAGTAGCACATTTTCATGACAATCTTGCTACCATTGGCTCAATCTGTATAAAGAAGGACTTTTCATAGCTAGCCTGATAACACAGGTGCAAAGTTAGATATCCAGACCTTCAGCCAGCAGTAAATCCACTTTGCCAAATTTTCTTTTGTTTCGAGAAGCGATTCCTAAGGCAAAATTAGCAAGGTGGATAAAAATGCATCTAAATATCTTGTGTCAGTTTGCTACTGTACCTGGAATTTTCTTGAAATCCAGCTAAATCTACACAAATTTACACATTAAAGATGATCTCATGAGATAAAGCAAACAGGCAGGTTGGAAAAACGATGCTCGGGAAAGCAAAAGTAGTTTGCTAACTAAAACTAGCCTATAAAACTATAGCTCATAATTCTGTGAGACACTGCCAGTGTGTGATTTGCTAGAATTTGTCAGCGGTACATTTAGCTATTTTTGGTAACTCCAGCTTTATTATCCACTATTGTTGCCCTGCTGAAATGGTTGACAGGTGACCACCTCTTTCATAACACTCTCTATACACTCCCTCTGCTGAGGTTTTACAGACAGACTCATACAGAGCATCTTGAGAATTCTTTTTTAAGGAACAGCAGTAGTGTTTTGGTTTTTCACATATTGTCTTGTGCTGTAAAAGAGATGACATTATTAATAATCTCAGTTTAATATTAAGATTATATTATATTACAGTGAGAGTTAATATAAAATAAATTAATAGAATAATAATACGATCAGTTAATAATGTCTTAATAAACAAGTCTTAATGAAAAAATTAAAATTTCGGAAGAATTATAAAGAATTTTAAATTTGTGTCTGCTGGTAAAGTGCACACACTATTTGGGATTGTTTTATTTCAGTTAACTATTGAGATATTTTCTCTTTTTATTTAGAAGTATTATCAATAAATTACAATACAGAGAATGAATGTCTTCTCATGGCCAAAATAAAATTTAAATAAAACTGTACATTCTCATTCATTCATCTCGTCACAAGGCGGCAATACACCCTGAATGTGAAGCTAGTAGTACATCACAGGGCATTACACTATGTACACACATTCACACACAGGCAATTTGAAATATTGGGAACGTCGAAGAAAATTAGAGAACCCAGAGATTGCACCCTGGCTAAAGAACATGCACAGAAACTCCACACAGATAGTAACCCAAGCTGCGAGGTGTTAACATTATCTGCTGTGCCACTGTCCTCCCCCCTAGCAGATATTTGTAACAATATTGATCAAATCACTTCTTTACTTGAAAGCTAAATCTTTAAATGTGAGGGTTGCATGTAGCAAATCAATACACATTCACAAATTATTTAAGTGTTTCCTTAACCGCATTCTTCATGCTACAAAGTGTCTATTATGTCTAACAGTATATTTGAGCCCAAGAGTCGGGTGTAAGAAAACGCAGCAAAAAACACAGCTTGATGAAGCAGGAAATTGTAATCACTGTGTGGCTAAACTTAACATTCAATGTACTAAGACTGTTGCTCATCACACACACTGCATCTACACAATAAAAAAAGCATTCTACAGTATGTGAAGTGTAAATTTTGGTTTTAAAGTAAAGGCCAATTGCTGGGAAAGGTTATACAACCATCAAAAAGAGGAACTGTATGTTTGGTAAATACCAATCAGTATATACAGTATATAAAGCTCATGAATACAATATCAATGACATCAGGAAATATTTTTTTTTTAAAAACTGAGCTTCTGCACAATGTGCTAAAGGTTATCTAAGTAATTATGTAGTTTAACAACTAGCCTGATGGACAGGGATGTCTGGTTCTGTTGTGTAATCTACAGTATGTGTACATAAGGTTACACAGGTGAGTTGTGAACCCTGTCACTGAACTGTGTCCATACCCACACTTTAACTGTCAAGTGTAAACAAGGCTTCAAAGAATAAGGCACTGAAATTGAGTATAAACTTGGCCCTGAAAACGAGAACATACATTGTATATTGTGAAGGAACATTAATTGGGTATAAAATTGAATCACAAGGTGCGCTGTTATACTTTTGAAGATACATTTATATTTCCATGTTTGTACCTTCGGGAACATAAAGACTGTAAAATGCCTTTATATCTGACAGTGTCAGACACCCTCAAAGCAAAGAAACCAATCGTTTCGACTTGTGGGTGTAAGTGTAGGCTATGCTGATGGGTGATTAATGATTAGTTTAAAAATTCTGGACATTTCACAAGTCAATATTCCAATAGATGAGGCCTAGGTTCTTCAAGTCCACATTATTGACAGACAGCCTATTGGCTTGGACTTGGTAACCCTATGGCTCATCTCTAGGGAAATGTCCAGTGTATCCAGTCTACTCTGCTCCTGTGTAATCAGAGGGAGTTAATTGTACTTCTTTCTTAGTGGACGTGAACAAAAAGGATTACAGGTTAATAACAGTGTTCTCTGTTAACAATGATCCAGTGCTCTGTGTTTTGAAATGTCAAGACATCTTACAGTACAAACATTGCTGATGGATGTGCATGAAGGGATAGAAGAAACGTATTGGAAGTGAAGTTAAGATACTCAGTTTTTTTTTTTGCAAAATTGATGATCAAGTTGAATGGTCTTGGAAATGCTTCAGCACACCCTGTCCTGATTAATGAGACCATCCTAGATACTCACAGACAATTCATTATAAAATGGCATTACCAGATCCCTCTCATTCTGCCAGCTCTCGGCAGCTCCTATATAAATCGTCACAGCATATCACTGTGGGTGGAAAAATTTTCTAAATGGTGGGTTTTTGTCAATTGCTGGTCCCATAGTGCAGTCACCCATCCAGAGGCACAGTCTGTGAAAGTCATTTGGTATCCTCAGAACATTGCAAGGAAAACTGCATTTCTGTTCAAAGCAAGAAGAGCGCTGATGTCCCTTTAATAGGCTGCGGATGGTTGTGTGGACAAGAGATATTTTTTCAGGGACACGGCCAAAAGGTGCTATTCAGGTGCTGTCTTCTGTTGTTGATGTTGCTAAGCTTCAAGGATGGTTTGAGGCCCTAAACAAGTGTTCATTGGGTTCAGTTTTGCTGTTAGAACATCTGTGTAAAGAGAGTAATGATATACTGGGTAAATATAATAACATTGAGGAAATGAAGGTCTCCTTGAGGGGAGAAAGCAAACATAAGCTAAAAATTAAGTTGAAAGACATTAGCAAGGAAGCTAACCTATTACAGGGTCATGGAAATGATAACACTGAATTCACAACTGAACAAAAGTGTATAAAGGGGGAAAGTATAATGATCAAGTGGCATTTAGAACGAAGGACATTGCTTTGTGTTGCCAGCTTTTAGGAATGAAAGCTTGGTGAAAAGGTAGGCATTCCCATAAAAAAACAATAGTGTGACAAGCTTGTGTTCTAAAAGAATGAGGAATTGTCACCACAAAAAAAGTATTTATTTAAGGCATATAACACAATTATTATTTAAAAATGTAGTAATAATCTTGTAAATTTCCTGGGGAAAACAGCTAGTCAGCTACATACTATTGACCTACTTCAGTTGTCTTCACACCAGCTATGTAAGCACAATAACAACTCTAAATCATGTTAACTACCAAAGTCTCATATTCGCCAACCAAAACTTTAATCTTATTTCTCAGAATAAGCCTCAATCTCTCCTTTGCTTTAGTGTATAGTCAGAATACTGTATACTTGTAACTAACTGTAGTTGTTATCATAAAGTCTTATGTTCACAAAAATATTCATTATTTCACAATATGCTCATACTGAACATCCATTAAACACCGTTAGTAGTGTAATGATTTTATAATATCACTATCTGGTGTCACCCAGAAGAGTTTGGGTTTGTCTGGTTTCCCTCATGGCTTTTTCTTTATGTTAGCGCAGGTGGTGCTACTGTTGCAATGAGATTGCTCACTGAGAATCTAAATATATATTCAGATTTCTTTAACCCTTTTTTACCAGAACACTGGTGTTCCATTTCGCCAGGCAGAATGGAAATCGACTTATCAAATATTTTCAATCTGTATCAGCAAATGAATGATCTTATCGCTTCAAGTCTGATATAAAATTAGCCACTGTTGGCTTTCAGTGTGAAACGTTTTTACCTCAGTTCAGATAACATTACACAGAATTTCAGTGGCTGAAAATAACAGCTTCAAATTTTAAATGCACTTGGGGCATTTCAGAGAGCAGAAATGAGCTTGATAACACCATTTACTTTGAAGATAGGAACATATGTGGGGTAAAAAAAAACACTTTTTGTTTTTTTGGAACATTTCAATGAATATATTGCCCTTGTTAGGGTAGGTAAAAACAGAAATACTTGAAAAACTACAAATTTATAAAACCCTGAGAGTCTACTTTCATGAACCGTTAAGCACTACCTTGGAATGTGACATGAAATAGAAATTCAGTGTTGAAAGCAGATGCTCTAAAACCCATGCAAATTTTCAGCCTCTGGTAAAAAAAAAATTAAAAAAGAGTTAAAAGCTTTATTATTCAAACCGAATGGAAATAAAATGAACATTTTACTGAAATAATCACATTTAGCCATCAGCATTTTTTATGTAGAAATAATTTCCTTTAATCATCATTTAGTGTCATATATTACAGTTCATCTGACAACTAGAAATTATTGACTTTTAAGTGTTTACCATAATTGTATTGCTGCTGTTAATTTATAGCCTCTTTTAAGAGCCTTAGCTTACTAAAGTGCAAAAAAACAATGGTCAGATTTTTTCTGGCATGTCACAAGATATTTAATTGATATATATTTGGTTGATATATTTATCACCACACAGTACAGAGATGTCATCTGTAGTAATCAAGGTGTGAAAGCAAAGTTCTGAGAGTTCAGATGTACATTCTGATCATTTGAATAAGCTCATTTGCAGTGGCTACATCAACAAAATCTACTTATGGCTTGGTGCTAAATCTCGTCATAAGCTTTTCTAGAAAACAAATAGGAACTGATATACCGTAACACAGAACAGAGGCTTCTGTAGAAATATGTCCTGCTGAGCCACTCTGCCAAACAGACGCTGCTCAGATGAATCTAGGAATATCTAATGAACCTGCTGTCTGTTCTTGTTCAACGATGAAATATGAATTTCCAAGGAATCTATTTAAACAGTTCTTATTAAATGATCCTTAGGGAAATTCATTGTTTATTTTATTTTTGATTTTTTATGTTACTTCTTCTTTTTTCCCCCCAAAGTTTGCTTATTGTTTCCTTCAAGTTTTTTTAATTGCTGTTTTTTAGTTTTAAATTATTTTATTATTTTAACCCATCTGCTTTTGCTTCATTTTCTTGTATTAATTGCATTTGCTTCTCACAGATGTATAATTAAGATACCTAGGCAACCCCTAATGTGCCATAACATGTCTGTTTAAGTTATAGACTGGATATACTTAATTCTTTTAAAAAAAAAACAAAATCACTAACAATGAAAAACTAAGATTTTATTAGTTTTAAGGTTATACTGTTATTCTGGCTCTAGTATCTGGTGTTAGGTTTAAAATCTCATTTCTATCTCATGTGCAACCCACTGGCATGTTAGAAAAAATCAGTGATATCTGTTTTCAATAATATCATTTCTAAGCCAACCTCTGAGGCATTAACCCTGTTCCAGAAAGCAACAGTATTGCAGTATTGTTGATGAAAAAAGTCAGTCGGTTGCGGTAGGCAATATGTCCCAGAGATCTGCAACATGTGCATGCAGAATGCCCTGGTTTAGCACTTATATCACCAAGATATAATTAAATGAAAACAACCGTGACTTACGTGTATTTCTCTGAAATAAAAAACCTCCACAGCTTTAAGGGTTCATGATTGGTTAAGCTGTATCCTGTGAGCTTTGTATGATCTTGTGAAATTCATGTAATTACTTTTCACTACAAAAAAGGAGGTTGTGTCTCACAGCAACCGAGCGTGAAACAGCAGAAATTCAGTGTTTTGTGCCTTAAAAGATGTCGCCATAATTATCTCTAGGTAATTAATTTCTTTTTTTAAGGCAATACATTTATTTTAAGTATCAGTGTAGTGCAGCTGTAATACATCGATATTAAAACGGAGCTGGCAAAGATATATAAATAGATGGACAGTTTATAGATTAATGACCATAATCCAAATGTGTATGTGATTATGGGTTAGGGATGTGTGTTGTAAAACGACACAACTGCACAAACTCAGGAGTCAGGACAGTGATGGATTCAGAACATTTTTATGGTGTGCTCAAGGTGGGACAATTCGATTCAGGTGTATTTGTATTGTCTTTTAACAATGCATATTGCCTCAAAGTAGCTTTAGAGAAATATATATACTCAGGATATGAAGTTAAAATTTTTCTCCAATGATTAAAACAGGCTAGTGTAGCAAGAAAGTACTCCCTGAGACAATATGAGGAAGAAACCTTAAGAAGGACCTGGGTGACAATGAACATGTGATTATAAATCATGTCTATTCTAGAACTGTATATTATATTGGCAAAATTGCAATTTTTTAGCCAGGAACACAGGACCTAGTGTGGGGTGATGATAGAATAATGAACATATTAATATTAAACTAAAGTTTCTGTGTAAATGCTAATATCTAACAGAAAGCTTTTTGCCTTTTTCATTAAGCGTCTACAGATAATGTTGTATCTTGCCTTTCCATTTATGAAGAATGAAGCGTCATTAAGTACAGTGTTACTGATTTAAATTGCATCAGGATCGCTTGATCATGTCTCACAACTACAGACTATTATTAATCAGGAAATAAATAACAGTTCAGTATTCTGGTTTTAATATGTGAAGGATTTCAATAGTCATTTCAAATGGCAGCTCTACACACCTCTTCTTCATCTGCTCCTTTCATGAATATAGGATTTATATTACTCCTAATAGGCTTTAACATGCCAACACGGTGTGTAAATCTTAAATATGAATTGAACTGGAATAGATTTAATTGCATCTTTTTAGCACAGAGATGGCATCACCTCACACCTCCCTCAACTCAAGCCTGTTATTTTTCCCCTCTCTGCAAACTTAAACTAAAGGAAAGGCTCATTATGAGCAAGCTGCCAGGAATGAAATGATTATTAAACTTGTGTCATTACTAAATAACACTTGTTCCTCACAATTCTAATTGAACCGTGACCTATCGGTTTCCTGGTGTGGCTAATGATATTTCAGCTCAGTCCCTGTACCAGTGATTTACTTAAGACACTGTTTTTTTCTTGTGTATATATAGTCTTTAAGTATTTATTTTTCAAACATTAGAAATTTTGTCTGTACATGAATCAGTCGAGGTTGTTACTGTATTTTTCTTTCTTGCATGTTATTAGTCTGCTATAAGAATAATACCCAAATAGTATGAAGAAGTGGGGCTGACTTCTCTCAAGCTCATACTGTAGATTCATGCAGACAGAATTTATTCGTTTGTATATGAGTATATAAGTTTCAAATGATTAAGTACAGTATTCAAATTACACTTAGTAAGTTTTAACGCAAATGGACCAACAGCATTTAAGAGCAGTTTAGAGCATTTAATCCCTTAATAAAGCCATGTCAAGAAGCTTATATTGTCATTTCAACCATATATAGCTGTTGCAGTACATAGTGAAATGAGACAATGTTTCTCCAGGATCAGGTGCTACATAAAACAAAGACAGAGATATGGACTTAGTAAGTTAGTCCTAGACCAGGGGTCGGCAACCCGCGTCTCCGGAGCCGCAAGTGGCTCTTTCATCCCTCTGCTGCGGCTCCCTGTAGATTTGGAAAATAAAAATTTTATTTAAATTTATTTTATTTTAGTTAGTTTAAAAAAAAAAAGTAATTCTAAATGCTAAGATTATGATGCTCTTGTAACATTAAAATAAACCGTGTTTAATTTTTTTGTCGCTCAAAATATGCGTCATAATTGCCGACTTGTGAAATCCGACACAGAAGCAGACACGTTTTTGGTTTGCTGCAGCCGGCAAGTTAAAATTTTGATGTCATGCAGGACTGTCAGGAGTCACGCATTGAGAGTGACAGTCACGCATTTGGGTCTTTTATCACGCTCTCCCGCCACACATATTTCTCATGCAGAAAAACTTTTTGACTATTTATCATATATTTAATAAGATGCAGCGCCCAAAATGTATCAGTCTGCACAGCTGTCTGGAACCGCGCAGGACTCAAGCGCGTCTTCCCTGAAGTTATTAGTCAAGCCTGACACTTATCAGCCAATCAAAAAAGAGGCTACACAATAGCTAATCTGGGAAATCTAGAAAATAGCAATATCTGGGAAAGATTTAACCCAACAACCAATGAAAAAAATTGGGGCTGGGGGGTGGGGGTGGGGGTTGGAGATGTCACGCTTGCCTGTCTGCAAAACTTGAGAGCCGAAGAGGACTCAATTAGACATTGAACATTTTATTTGAAAGTAACCTTCAACCCAGCGTCTTTTTGCTTAAGGTTAGTTCAAACTGTTCAAAATATTTTTGTTTGCCTGCAGAAATAAAATTGCGTTTACTCGGTAGCAGTTCATTGATTTCATAAATGCAACACACTACAGTTTTTTCTATACTTTCCATAAAGGTAAAAAACGATATATACAGTGTTATCTTCATTTTATATGTCAAATGGGTTTTGTGGCTCCGTGTGTTTTTTTTCTGTGGGAAACGGGTCCAAATGGCTCTTTGAGTGTTTAAGGTTGCCAACCACTGTCCTAGACACATAAAATGCATCTCTGCAACCTGGTGCAAGCAGTGCAGGACAAAAGACAGTGCAGGACAAAAGACAGTGCAGGACAAAAGACAAACACAATACACAAAAACAAAAGACGATATACAAAAACAGCGCTGACCAGCGTAAATACTGTATGTTCAATCAATATTGCGTGTGCGGAAACACTGGAATGATCAGTGAACATAGCAGCAGTGACATGAGGTATTGTAAAGTATTGTGCAAAACAGCAATGACTGAAATGTGAGACAGCATGTGCAAAGAGCAAAAACAGTGTGCAAAGCAGCATGTAAACTGTTTAATATGATGGTGCTCCTATTTTTAAAAAAATGTGCGAATACATTTTACAGATGTGCAAGGTGTCAGCTAAATCCTACAAATCATTTCTTAATACTTCATGACCGTGGTGATCGTCAGGACAAAATAAATAACTTTAAAGTGAATTACTTAAAAATAACATACAAAAGTAAACAGGAGGAAATTGAGGGTGCTACTATTTTTTTATATACTGTAACCTTATAATAATCTGTATGTAATGTCTAAAATATATTTGCAAATATTGCTTTATAAAATATTTGTGCAGAATTAATGAATATGTTATGAAGACCCAGAGTTGGTAGTGGTGTCAAATTCAGTGTTGCCATGTTTTGATAGTGGTATGTGAGTTAGATAATTTGGTTTTAAAAGAAGGGAAAACGGGACTAGAATATCCATACACATCACAGACCTCCTGTCGGATGTCGCATTGTATGACAGACTCATCGTTCATGAGCGTGACATTTTCATACCCCATAATCCATCACTTTCTATTCAATGACACTGTTCCAAGAGGACTTTTTTGTTCAAGTGGCAGAGACTGAAGTATGAATAGAAAAGAGGACACATGAGGCACCAATTTAAGCCCCTTCATTTTGTTTATTAATGAGATATTTACATAAATTGTAGAAGTATGAGTTTTAATTTTATACGGTAATACATAACTGCACATTCCAAGGATGCAGACTTTCAATTATTTACATAGATGTAAATTTACTGCACTTATACGCAGGATGTTATTCGTTTATTTATACTTGGTATGCATTTTATTTCTTGTCACGTGTGGCTTTATTTATGGAGATATATTTGTAGATATATCCCATTTTTTAGGGATCAGAGATGTGTAGCCATGTTCAGACCCCTAATAATTTGTTGGAGCATGTTAACCGCATGCTTAAAGGTCATGCATGGAATATTCATGGAATTCAGCATGTCTGCTTTTAGTGTCATTTGTCTTTCATGACATGCCGTGCTGTTGGAGTGGTGCATATTTACAATATAACATGACAGAACACCTATGCTTTAGATGTAACATTTATGTTGGGACCCCTTGCTATTGCAGCACAGGATACAGCGCACACCTGAAAACCCAATAGAACAAAATCTTCCCGGTTAAAAAAAGCCTACTGTATATAAAAGACACATTCTATTTTAATGAGACATTATTTTTGCATTTAATTTCACTTAATCCTGACTTTACTGCATGTGGATGAACTTGTCTTGTGAGTTGGAATACTTTGGTGTGTAAAAATTATGTCCCTAGTTATTAATTTGTAGTCACAGCAGCTCTTATTCTTCTATTTTCTTATTGTTGCTTGAGGGGAAAAAAAGCTGGCTAACAAGATCATGTTTGTTTACATGGTATTAAAATACCACTTTGTCAGGATTAAAAAAGACCAATTTAAGACCAATTTAATGTAAAGACCGATTTAAATATTGTACTGAAGCTCATATGTACAAATATCTACCAATATGTTAATCCACAGTAAATATAGTAAATATATTTTCCTACAGTTTGTACACTGTTTTTATGTGCATATTATTCTTGTTCATTTTGTAATATTTGTAGAATTAGGAGAATTATAAATTGAAACATTTCCGCAGACTGTCATTAAATATCAGTTCTCTCACTGTGCATTTTAGCATTTTGTGCCGAGAGCCATCCATCGACATGCTGTAGCGTTTTGTGGTAAAATTCCTTCTTTCTTTCTGCCTGCAAGGATTTTCTTATTATCAGTATTGGCACCTCAAACATAATCTACCAGGAGTGCTCTCTTTAATCTACAGCAAAGCTAGAGACTGTAAAAGCCTGAAGGTGTGTCAGTTTGCATTAGCCTGTCTGTAAGGTGTGTGTGAGTGTGTGTGAGTGTGTTATGACCTTAGCTGCATTGTAGGCTGCATGTCATAACTAAAGCACTGGTTGTGTATGTAGAACAGCTGGGGAGGTTTATAGGTTGTTACACAGAATTATGCATTTCAGCATTTAGAGCCAAGCGTACTATATATTAAAGGCAGTTTAACACCTCACATGTTTCTAAAGCAGTGTTAGACACAGACACACTTTCAATCTGTCAGGGTTTCAATCCACAAGCATTTCAGGAATACACACTTCTGCCTCTATTTAAGTTTATATAAATATGCTAAGTTTAACAATTCTTTTTTACTTGGTGAATATATATAGAATATATATATAATATAATAAATTTACTATAATATAATAAATTTAAGGCACAGGCTTCCCGTGACCCGAGGTAGATCGGATAAAAGCGGTAGAAAATGAATGAATGAATGAATGAATGAATGAATGAATGAATGAATAATAAATTTACTGTACTGCTTTTTAAGTTCCAAATATATTATTGTGTGTTAATGTAAGATACTTTGTATTTATTTTTCATTATATCCGCAAAATGACCACCAGTTAAAATTAATTTCTTATTTATTAATTTGTAAGCGATAAAAAACAATACAAACGGATAATTGCACATAGACTCACACTTCTATTCAAATACTACAGACAAATGACAATCAGCCTACAGCGCATGTCTGTGAACCTGGGAGGAAACTAAATCCCCAAACCTGGAGGTGCCACCATGAGACTTATATATTATATGCTTTACATTGTATAATAATTAAAAATTAAAAAATTGAAAAAAAATGTTAGTATTTGGTTTGATACTGGATCCATTTGTGTAAAACCTGACAATCCGTACTAGATCAACCAGCATCATTTAAACACCTGCTTCATTGAACACTGAAGTTTAGTATGAAACTGTGACCTAGAAACTATGCAAAATCTTAAATACTTTATATTTATTAAGTTTGTTATAAAGGTTATGAAAGTATGATGTAGTCTCAGACTTTTGGACTTCTCTGAATGTGATTTAAAGTCAGCGTTGGGAAGGAAATTGGGGTGGCAGCTGTCACCCACCTCCACTGTACTGACTAAGATGTTCTCTAACTAGAGGGCAACAGGTCATGAAGGGGTAAAATAACAGCCCAGTCTGGTTGCATACAGGTTTCCTCTGACAGTGCTGCTCTTTTGGTGAATTCACTGATACTCTGCCATGCAAGACCTTTTAACAGGTAGGAGCTTTATGTCTATGGAAACATGTCTCCTTCCTGTACACACCTTCTGAAGTGCATCTACAGCTGACATAAAGAATTCTTGACAGTGAATGTGCGAGTGTGAGCACCAGGTGGAGTCCCAAGGCCTTTATTTGTGCCAAGTGCCGTCTCCTAGTGAGTAAAGGAAGTAGGTTTAGACATGTTTGGCTACCGGGTGACCGGATTTCCTCTTCATGTCTGTTTACTACTGCCAATTGCACATCCAAATCAGCACATAGCTGGGGAACATCTCTCCTCAGGGATTGCAACATGATAGAAAGAGTGATATGCACATAGACAAGGCTGAGAACACCAGAGAGGTAAAAATTATGTTAACATTAAATAAAGCAAAAAAGCTTTTAGCTGCACAATAAGCAACCTTAGAACAATGTTACAGCAGCTGTAGCGATAGCTGGTCCATACTAGAAAAAAAGTAGAATTTATTATTAAATTTGACTTAATTTTTTTTTTTTTTTTTTTTTTTTTATCAGAAGATAAAATTTTATTCCATTTACCACAATGAGACTGATCATACCAGCAGCAAAGAGCTATTTACAGTGATTTGCCATAATGGATGTAATCATTTCACAGTAAAGGGACAGTGAATGAACTTGCATTTGTTAAGTGAAAGTTAATAATGTGTGAATAATCTGTGATTGACGCTTGGCTATGACTCATGTAGTACTGAGAATCATGTAGTTAGAATTACTACATTTTGTAGATATTAAGATATCTATCGTGATAAGTGATGTCTTTCACTAAGCATAGTTAACAGTAACACTAGACAGTTTTTACTGTATTCTAATTTTTTCTCTTTTTTGTTTAAATGAGATTCAGTACATTCATCTCACAGTCACTAAGGAATAATAAATATTTAAAATCATCAGCACTTTTCCATCATTATGAACGCATTTATCTCTGAGTCACTTAGTTCTGTTGCAATAAAATGAACTATTTAAACCTATTACAGGCAGAATTTCTAATACTCCTCTCAGACTCCTAACATTTTTTTTTTTTTTTGTAGACAAGTCCATTCCAAGGCAAGGACAAAGCATCGGCAGTCAGACAGACTCTCTCTCTCTCTCTCTCTCTCTCTCTCTCTCTCTCCCTCTCTCTCTCCCTCTCTCTCTCTCTCTCTCTCTCTCTCTCTCTCTCTCTCCTTCTGACTTTTAGACTAAGAATTTGTTTTCAGCCCTGTTCATCAGTCAGGATTGTGACACTTCTCTTTATCTTTGGTATATAAGAATGAGAGAAATATAATGACTTTGGAAGCTCATTATGGGATCCTTTATAAAAAATAAAAAGAAGAATGTGCAGAGAACTGTAATGAGATGGGTGAGCTTGTGTAATGAGGCACTCAGGAAACTTCTTCACCTTTTGTTCAACTCGCTGCCGCCTCAGAATATAGCAGTATATTATAGATAAACATGCCACAGCTTGGTTATTCTCTCCACACTACCAAAGAGATGGATTATATGAGACCTGTGCAATTTCTTTTTTTTTTTCTGTTGGGCAGATGAATAGTAAACTCTGCACTGAATTCAAGTAGCAAGAACAAAGTCATGATGGAATGCACTGAAGCAAAATACCTCAAAACTGTGCATTTATAAATAATGGATGTGGATCTATGTAAAACTTTATAACCTCTACTACTTTCATATCAGTCGGTCAAATCTAACATCTACTCATCTTCTTTCTTTTCTCTCTATGGCATTGCAGAATGACTACCGTAAGCTGTCCATGCAGTGTAAGGACTTTGTGGTGGGGGTGCTGGACCTGTGCCGGGATACGGAGGAGGTGGAGGCCATTCTGAATGGTGATGTGGATCAGAACCCACCTTCAGAGCACCAGCGGCCGTGCCTCAGCCGCATCAAACTCGCCATCAAATATGAAGTTAAGAAGGTCAGCTTCACACATCAGCATGGCTTAAAGTGTTACAGTGTTTGTGTAGCTGCAGATATAAAAAATCTGCTCTTTCTTTAGGAGCATATTTTTGCATATCAGTAACCTTCCTGATTTGAATTGATGTAGGGCAAGAGTCCCTGTTATTATAATGTAGGACAAGTGGTCATGTTACAATTACAATTGTTATTACAATTAGAATAATTCAAGTTAGAATCAGTATTAGAATTAATATAATTAGATAAAATCCAGCACAGGCATCTGTATTAGAATTAGAATTACAGTTATTATTACAATTAGCAATAATTTCTGTGAGAATAAGAATTAGTATCGCATTATAAATATTTGCGAGAGATGCCGACGCATCACTATAGATTTGTTTATTTCATGAACATGAGAGGTATTGTAAATATCAGGTTTTATTTTAGAGTTTGCAAATACTAATGGTTTCATTTTATCTGCCCTTTATTTGACCTTGGTTGAATGTCAAACTAACACACACACATACACACTATGTACACAAAGAAAAAAACACCAGCCTACTGTCAATTATTAATGCTAGGAGTTCCCTAGCACACCAAGCTTGTGATGTGAATGTTAATATGTCATCTAAAAGCGAAAGGGGAGCTGTTCAGATAAACTTTATGTGCCGTCCACAGTCCAATCTAACACTGTTATTGAGGCGAACAGGTGCAGTATGTCCAGGATTACTGTATGTCTATCTCAGGGTCTTGCAAAATGGTTAATGTGTTTATATATTGAGTCTTGATTATTACTTGAGAATAATAACGACAAATGTGTGTAACTGGATAAGACACAACAGAAGATCTGACACAGAAACTGTGATGGTTTCCACCTGCCATGCCAAACTTCCACTGTGATGCCCCTGTGCAAGGCTTTTAAGAAGACCTTCTAAAGACTACCTTCATGATCTATGCAGCTGTAAAGTATAAATATTTCACATCACATGAATAAAAAAAATTGTAGAATATAACATACATTTTCTTACACTCTAAGTCCAAATTGCAAGAAATTATGCTGTTTTCAAAAGCATTCAACTCCCAGGTTTCAGTAGATTCCAGACGAATGCTATTGTCTTAACAAGAAAACAAAAGCTTTATAATTGGCGTAACTTCACAATTCGGGAGCTGTTACAAGAAAAAAATGTGAACGTGGCTATGTCCAGGTCTGAATAACATTCAGAATCTGTGGCACTGTTGTAAAATTGCAGGCAACAAACAACATCCAACAAAACCGAAGATCCTGCAGCAAATCTGCCAGAAAAAAATGTGTAAAAATTCCCAAACACTCTATAAAGCTGGAAGGAAATTATACTAGCTGTTATTGCAGCATAAGTTGGCTTAATATTTATGCATTTTTTTTTCCATTTTTCCATTTCTATTAAATATTTCCTGAAATATAATGTATTTTGAGTTTGAAATTTTAGTTTAAGAGCATATTGGTTTGCAATAAAAATGAAACAAACTGTATAAGTGTCCTTTATAATCCACACGTATTTAATGACTTTTAGGGGTTTCAAATACTTTTGCAAGATACTGCATTGCAATGATTATTCCCAAAGTATTCCAAAGCAGAATAGTGATGAAGATATTGTTTATTGACCCAGTTCATGTCCAGAGAGAAAGAGTGCTTTCAGGAGGTTGCATGCAGCTCCACAATTCAATTTCTTTGTTTTATAAGTGACTAGTGCAAAGGCAATTTGCAGTTTCAAATTACTTGGTAGTAATTCAAGGCTAGACACAAACCAACAGCACACAACAAACTGCCCTAGCACTGTACAGACACACTGACTTATTTTGAGTGAAGATGCAATTGGTTGCTGTGCAGGAAATAAAGCATATTGTAGAACTAGTGAAGACTTTGGGGAGCAGTAGAGGTGCTCGGTCATTCTGAGACAGATGGCAGGGTCTCAATCATTACACTGCATGAACATAAACCATAAATATTACAAAAGTTTAAAGCAAGATTGAACAGTAAGTAAAAAATAAGCATAAATAAAATTAAAAGGTATTTTTATAAACAATATACTCCCATAGTTGTAAGCGTTTTATTGAAATACACATTATATCCTCTGTATTTCCTCTTTTGAGGAAAAAAGGCATTACCTCTCACATCTGATATGAAAATGATTACAGGACATGGTACTAGAAGCTGGGTGCTAAAAATGAGCTAGATGGTTAATATTTGTGTTGAATAAATCATTATTGTTCTGATGCATGCTGACAGGTTTCATTACAGATACATACAATGATAAGGATATGATGAAAGATTTAGATTGAAGGCTGAATTCTCCATCTGGGCTGAATTCTGCTGACTGGTATAGGCATTGGATGTCCAGAAAAATGGTTACATGGATGGATAAATATTCATATATTCATTGATCCTGGTTTACCTAATGAGGTTGAAGTTTAGAGTTGTTCCTCGACAACATGACAAGTTTTTTTGTCAGATTTAGTTTGATTTAGTTCTGTTTTAACTGATATTCTACAGACTGTATCAGTGAGTGTTGTCTGTGTAGTAACATGAGGAAGCCACCTATTTATGAAAGCCGAATATTTTCTTTCTTAATCACTCATGCCCTCAAATAAATATATTCTGCAAATAAATATATTCCAAACACAATTTACAGTACATTTGTCACACAGTGGTGTGCGTCTACTCACTATATTATTCCCATACTCTTGATTAAATGTAGTACAAAGTGCTTCCTCTTTTCAAGCCCTTTTATGATCTGGTCTTTCCCTACTGGCTTAGTGGGTTGTTGTTTTTTTTTACTCCCCTGCAGGCAATCTTCAGTTTCCTGACACTGGAGTCTCCTGACATCTGCTCTCTGTTCCTTTCTCTTACAATTGAAGAAAAAAAATACAATAACAATATTACCATAAATAAATTACAGGAGCTTCATCTTCACTAAGTTCTTAAATGTGATTGATAGATAAACAAATATATAAAAAAAAACACACAGTGGGCAGACAGACAGGCAGACAGACAGATATACAGATACAGCTGTTAATATCCCTAGACCTATTTTTGCTACCATATTTAAAGCACTTTTGCTACCATATTTAAAGCACTTCTGTAAGTAGCCCTGGGATAAGGGCTAAATGCTGCAACTCTGGCTTTGGTATCAAGTATTGGTTAATAGTAATTAATTTCTACACTAAAAGGATGGAATACTATTTTTTTCCTGTCTTTGTCTTTTTCTTGTAGTTTGTTGCCCATCCTAACTGCCAGCAGCAGCTGTTAACTATATGGTATGAGAATCTTTCTGACCTGCGGCAGCAGTCTATAGGAGTGAAGTGTCTCACTGTACTAGGAGTAACAGTAGGACTTCCTTTCCTTGCCATCGCTTACTGGATCGTGCCCTGCAGCAAGGTAATAACAGTGCTTCATCATGCACACACACATCTCATTTATTCAACTTTAATAGACTTTTAAATTGTAGGTCTTTCCTGTGCTGTGGTCTAACTTTTAGTTGTGGCAAAAATATTCGAATAAATATTTTATTTGAGAGAATGATAGATATAGCAGGCTCAAACATGCTTGGGCAATCTCTTATATGTAGGTGTGATGCTGATGAGACATAATGTATAGTGTTTTATTCCACTTACACCACAACAATTTGTTGTGATATATTCACAGAGCAGTTAGTTCCTGCTAGCATTATAAATGATTTTTCACCAGCTATCATTTTTCCATTTTTCACTTTAAGTTTCATTTCAATTTGCATAATTTTTATTGGGCCAATAGGCAAAGTCTCATTTTAAACAAAGTGGTCTAGACAGAAAAAGTTACATGATTTATAGACTGATTATTTTTTTTAAATTATGCCTAGAACTTCCCAACTCTAAATAAGATCCTATAAGCATATTTAATATACATTTGCACCATAGACAAACACATATATAACCTAGTGCTCTTCATGATGAAGATATACAGTACACAAAGCAACAATAGACATCAACTGAGTTATGTGGGCTGTGTGTGTGTGTGTGTGTGTGTGTGTGTGTGTGTGTGTGTGTGTGTGTGTGTGTGTGTGTGTGTGTGTGCTCCGAGTGTGTTTTTCTATAATTATATCTCATTAAGGCATCTTTTTTGTCCCTGTCTGGCAGACTATTAAAAAGAGGCGGAGGAAAGGGATGGAAAGACAAAAGACAGCAAAGTTAGAGAAATAAAGATGTACAGAGAGAAGGAGAAATTCAAAAACATGGGTGTGAAAAAACAAAGAGCTGACAGATCACAAAGGAAAATAGAAAATAAAAGCATCAACTTTGATTCATCACTGATCATGCAGATTAAGATGATAATACTAATTATAATAGTGATTATCAGCATCTCAGTGAAATGAACTTAGTATACTGTACACACCAAATAATGATTTCCTTGCTGAACCTGGTGAAAGAATCAGCAGCAAGTGATTCATTGCTGATTTTGCTCTGCTGTCTCTGGTGAACAAGGTGGCAACTAATCACACAGACACAAAAGACACACAAGCACACACAAATACACGCACATACACATCCAGGGGCTGCAGTGACACAGAACATTTCTGTAAAGATCAGGGGAAAAGGTAAAAAAAAACAAAAAACTCATTATCCTCTATATATATTGGCTGACCAGATGTGTGTGTGTGTGTGTGTGTATGGATCTTTTTGGGAGTTTTTGGACTGTAGAGACATATTTTTTCCAAATTAATAAATCTTGCTTCCAGGTGTGTGTGTGTGTGTGTGTGTGTGTGTGTGTGTGTGTGTGTGTGTGTGTGTGTGTGTGTGTGTGTGTGTCCGTTCTCAAATTATTACAATGTGTTAGATGTTTAATTGGAAATCAAACAAGAAATTACAATTTATTGCACACACATACATGCTAACTCTACTATCCATCTATTCCCCAGAACCAGACATCCATCCTTCTTATTTTTTATGTATTTTCTTTCTTCCAGCTTGGTCAGATTCTTCGCAGTCCCTTTATGAAGTTTGTGGCTCACGCTGTCTCCTTCACCATCTTCTTGTTCCTGCTGGTGCTGAATGCTTCAGACCGTTTCGAGGGAGTGAAGAATCTCCCCAATGAGACCATCACAGATCATCCACGACAGGTGTTCAGAGTCAAAACCACTCAGTTCTCCTGGACAGAGCTCCTCATCATGAAATGGGTGCTGGGTAAGCTAATACTAATGCATAGTTGCTTATTCTTATTCACAGTGGAAATGTGATCAGGATGAAGGAAGTGGTTAAGGCTCTATCCTATTAACTACAAGATTTCCTTGGAACCTTGGAGAATTGTTGCTGGGTTTATAAGGCGCATATCCCTCAAATGCCCAGATGCATACTACTTTCATTGACATATAATGGTTTTTACAACATTTGCTATTTATTGGTTTGAGGATTTGCTGTTTGTTATAGTTTTTATTAGATAAACCACTGTTTTCTTATTAGGCAGTTAACTACAGTAGGAGCATTTAAAATATGAACATGCTTACCAAGATCTGTGAAGCTACAGTATTTTGCACAAGGTTCCCAAGGTGCTTGAAGAAGATTTCTGTGACCAGCCAGCTGGCCATTTTTCGAGGCTTCTTTCCTATACCTCATGTATCTCTAGAGCAAGAAAGGCTTTATCTTTGTCCAGTGGCATAAATCCTCACAACTTTTAGTTTGCATTGATGGGGACAAACAGTGGTGATGCTGTACAACAACCTTCTCATTAGATTAGAGATGCTAATGCTCTGTCCTCTTCACCTGTAGGAGTAGGAGTGTAGCATATTCTAGGGCTCTAAACAGGGTGCGCCCTTGCATGACATTTGTTCTGTGACTGGATGGTCCACTCCGCACATCAGGTGTTCCAAGACCCGAACTGGACAGTTCTCAAGTTCTGCTACAGAATATTTTGAGTACACAGTTTAATCCTTTGGAATTGTACCACACTGCATTTCACCCGTGATGACCCATAGAGTAAGCTATCCAGTTTTATCTGTTAAGGTGCTTCAGCTAAGGGCATAGACTTAAAAATAGACTTTGCATGTTATATGTGTGTATGGTTCCATCAAGGTAAGTTTGTAGAAAGATTGTAATGTAAACCCATGCTCAGTTTCCTGTACTGATCATAATTAAAGTTTCTACAGAGGCCTGTTCTACAAAGGTGAACCCAAGGCTTTTATTCACAGATAAAGAAACACACACATCTAGTTTAATTAACTGCAAGTCATTCTTAGAGCGCAAGTTGTTTGTGCTTCATCAGTGACATGAAGAATGAGGGGAAATTGTCATATTTAGTGTCTTAATTGAATCCACAATATCCACCCTAAGGACATCTGTCTTGTGCCTGTAGCACACTGCGTTGTGATAACACTGCAGACTGACTCTTTCTAAAATCTCAAATTAATGAAGCTCAATCACATGTTATCTGTGGCCCCAAATACTGCAAAGCTATCAATTCTTTTTCTCAGGAGAAATTAGATACAGAACGGAATTTTTCCAGCCTTGCTTGGACCAGATTTGCTCCTATGTACTTTAAACCTCTATTGAAGCCATGCATCTGGGAAGTTCAGTCAGAGGTACACGTATAGGCTAAAGAAGAGTTTCACATGCAGGTTGTGCTGCTCACTGAAAACAGTTTGTGACAAGCAAATAATCAGCATGACATTATAGATTATTTGAAGGTGCAAAAATATTGAATTTCACCAAGAGGAACACAAATGAGGTTGGATTTTACTGAAACTTTATGCAAAGCATTGCTTCCCAAAAAGCCTTAAAAAAGCAATTTCCTACTGAAGTCATGGTATAGAATAGGAATAGAATTTCAGTCATACTTAATGGATACTGTTGTGTAGTAGAATGTACAGACTAGATTAACCCTTGTATGTTGTTCGGGTCTGTGGGACCCATATTCATAAACGTCAATAGTTTTGAAAAACTTTGCTTCCTTGTAAATTTGTTGTTTTTTTTTCCCCACTCATAACTTGATTAAATTTGATTTTCTTTTTTTATTACATTTCATTAAAAAACAACAAAAAAGCGAGCAGCACTTTAATTAAAAAAATGTGATGTTATAAAGGTAAAGGGCAAATATTAACCATACAGGCTGTTTATATTGCTTGTAAATGGGATGAAGTAAACATCTGTAGAGTATTTTAACCAAAGATTTTTGATTGTGTTGAATTAAAAACCCAAAAACGCAGCGAGTCCACCAGACCCACGAACACTGGCTGAGTAACAAACATACGAACAACATACAAGGGTTAAATGAAAAAAACTTCAGAATGGGAGAAGCATCACTCCTTACAAGCAGTTTCCCTATTAGATACTCTGCAGCTCATCCGGTCTTCACATTCTTTCTGTCTTCTTTCATCCCTTTTTGTCGTGTTATTATGTGCATGTGTTAGTCAGTAATAACCCATTTCATTCTTACTAAGCAAGACTCTCAGAGAACATGAGCTGTGTGTATGCTCAGTGTGTACCTCTATGTGTGTGTGTGTTTAAATCTCATTCTGACACATTATCTGTCTGCAGCAGTAATTGTAGGAGAGATGAGTCTGATTAGTGATGCATTTCAATAATCCATTCTCAGCCCCCTGTGTGTGCATGTGTGTTGGGGTGGAGGGCTTGCTTGTATACAGTTGGCAGTGGTGAGCAGCATGAAAAATGATCATAGTGTATCTCTAGAGGTTTGATCACTACTGAAACCTGTGGAATTATAAACCATTGTTATAAAACTGACAGTACATTTAATCTGTTTAACATAAATCTATCTGTATAATCTCTCTCTCTCTCTCTCTCTCTCTCTCTCTCTCTCTCTCTCTCTCTCTCTCTCTCTCTCTCTCTCTCTCGCTCTCTCTCACTCTCTCTCAGGTATGATCTGGTCAGAGTGTAAAGAAATTTGGACTGATGGTCCACGAGAGTACGTCATGCACCTCTGGAATGTTCTGGACTTTGGCATGTTGTCCATCTTTGTCGCGTCCTTCACAGCCCGCTTTATGGCTTTCTTGAAAGCATCTAAAGCACAACTTTACATAGATCTCCATGTACCCAATCATGATATTAGCAACGCTTCGCTGCCTGCAGATATCGCCTACTTCACATATGGTAAGGTCACCAAGCAATTCAAAATTAACTGTGGGAAAAAATATTTGAACAATTGCTGTCATTTGTGAAAGTGGATTTTCTGGTGCAGTTACAAGATCTTGAGGCCTTGAGGCTTATTGAAAGTTACATTAATTTCCTGAAAGCAGATGTTCAAATATTGTACTGTAAATATGTGTACTGTCTTTCCTCATTATAGTGAGTTACTGCTTCACCAGGTCACAGAGTACATGGAAATATTATTCACGTGTATAATAATGCTTTTTCTAAATAATATATTTTACAGTAGTGCATGCAACTCCATAATTATTGAAAGGAGACATAAAAAAATAACAAAGAATGAAAAGATTGAAATGAATTCAGTCTGATTGCAAATTCAAAAATTCAGTATTTATGTACCTTAAACATTGCAATCAGATTCAGAAACCCGCTTTCATGTTTATTACATTTATTCTGAACAAAACTCGTCTATCATGTTCACACCACTGCAATTACAATTCTAACTTATTAATGAATTACATCATATTAGTTATTAATAATTAAGTGCAGCTGAGTATGTAACTAAGTCCAGAAATCATATTGACTTTTTCTAGCATTGTTTACAAGTCAAGAATTGTTCCGTATATTATAAATAAACCTTTTATGTTTTTAGTATTTCAAATCTTTTTTTATCATTAGCCTTAGCATAATGTGGAGAATTAGTTGGTACTTTCATCAAATTAAAATGAACATATTATAATACAAATACGTGGTATGCATTACACACAACACTCCTGTCAGGACTGCTGTTATAGGAAATGATCCAACACCTCCTGAACAATCAGGTTTAAAAATCCAGCTTCTCTGTCATAGAACCAGGGGTTTAGAATTGAGGGGTACAGGGTTTTCAAAAGTCTACTGGTTTGAACCAGTAGAAGATTCAAGGCATTTCCCCATAGGGATGTAAAACACCTGCAGTTACATGACAGAAGTAAAAAGGTTTCCTGTTCTCCAGGTCTCACTTCTGTTCTTTGGCTTGCTTTGGAAATACTATGGAATGTGTTATGCATTATGCATTAGATTGCTGTTGTGTACATTTAAAACAACCTTACCATTGCTTCAGGCAGTTGATTGAATTGAGTAGCATTCTGGGCTACTTGAAGGGCTAAAGAATAAAATCGTCATATTTAAAACAATAAATATTAAACAAACAATGCCCTTCAATCACTTGTTGGTTTTGCTTGTGATTAACCTTTCTATATCCTTTGAATACACCAGTACGAGCTCCAGATCACTTTATTGCTGAAACGCTAATATACAACAACAGTGTACATGACAGGTCTGAGCTTGCATTCTTCCTCCTGTGTGAGCTGTTATCAATGCTGCTATCTACTGGTGTAAGCTGGTAATAACATGCATGCCAGCCTTACTAAAGAATTGTCAGAAATGCTGAATGACTTGTGTCCCAGAGTAAGAGCCTAAAACCTCGTCTTAAATCTTATCTAGACTGAGAGTGGGTCTTTAATAAACTGACTGCTCTAAGTCTTTATCTCTTGGTGTGCTATCTCAGAGTTTTGAAATGGAATCCCTACAGAGTTTCACACTAATATTAAAAAAACATAGTAAAGATGAAGATAGCCTTAAGGCCAAATACTGTGCTATACCAGCTAACTGCTGTATTATAAGGACTGAATGAACTAGATGTGTGGATAAGTGTACTTTATTGATCCTGCAGTGGTTACTATTGAGAATGCAATTTGTACAGATAACAACGTGTCAGATTTATGTGACTGATGTGCATGTGAATGAATATGACTGATGTATGCGTTTTCCTCCTTTTTCTGTGTTGCTTTTTTCCTCTCTCTCTTTCTCTGTCTCAGCCAGGAATAAGTGGAGACCATCTGACCCTCAGATCATCTCAGAGGGTTTGTATGCCATTGCAGTAGTCCTGAGTTTCTCACGCATTGCCTACATCCTTCCAGCTAACGAGAGCTTCGGACCACTGCAGATCTCGCTGGGGCGCACAGTTAAAGACATCTTCAAGTTCATGGTGATCTTTATCATGGTCTTCGTTGCCTTTATGATTGGCATGTTCAACTTGTACTCATACTACTTAGGAGCCAAGTACAATCCTGCCTTTACAACGTAAGCACTTTATTCTGTTAATCATGCCTTTACAAGCACACGCAGAACACTACACAAGGTTAAAACCTTGATTGTTGTCTGTATATGTAACCACACACACTTGTGCTCTGACATGTACTGTAACTGTACTTAATTTCCATTTTAAAGTCTTACTGTTTTATTTTAAAGTCTTACTGATAAGCGGCTTAAAATTTGGTCAAAACTCTCTCTCTCTCTCTCTCTCTCTCTCTCTCTCTCTCCTCTTTCTCTCTCTCTCTCTCTCCTCTTTCCTCTACCCTTCTCTATCCTTCATGGCTGTCATCTCTTATTGAGGAGAACTGGTCTGTATTGCACTAAGGATTAATGACATTCTCTGTGCAGATATGTGTGAAAACCCACGAGATTTGCCTTTTGTAGTCTTTTCCAGAACAATTCAGTGCCAGACATATGGAACGGACAGCCAGTTTATTGGTAGCGATCTTAGTTCTAGGTTTTTCGAATATTTATGATTTTACAGAAAGAAAATCTAATGGCATAATATGTAGGTTCAAGGCAATTTTAGAACAAAGAGGTTCCTCAGGGATTCCTTATTCAGTACCCTGTAAAGTGGTTAATAAAGAAGGAGGAATTAAATGATTTCCTGTATACATTTATATGGACCCCTTTTTGACTTCAGAGCAGCCTTAGTTATTTGCGATGAGAACTGTTGAAGCACCTCTTCTACAAGTTTTGATCTGTTGTGCATTTTGAGATGCATTACTGCTTACCATGGTTGTAGAGTGTCGCTATTTGAGTTACCATACTGACCCTGTCAGTCTAGCAATTCTAAATTGCTTGAATATTTCCAACTCTATAGACTGTTATACATTCTTATTCATGTTTGGTGCTTATCTGGAACCAACCATGCCGCTATCAAAGATCACTGAGGTGATACTTTTTCACAATTCTGATGTTTGTTATATACTGAAGCTCTTGCCATGTACAGGTACTGTATCTGCATGATATTATCCATTCTGTCTAATTGGGTTCTGTGATTTCTTTATCCTGACCAAAATTGGGAGAGTCAATTGATAACAGAAACCATCCAAAGCTTCTCTTAGACCCCTCTCATTATCCAAGTAATATGCTTCTTATTCCTGCACTTTCTCTTTTCTGTCTTCCTAATTTTGCCCGTTCTTTCAAAAGCTATTGAGAGAATGCCTTTGGCAGGACATGTAATCCTAATTACGGTTTTGTCTTGCTGCTGGCAGTTTTGTTCTCTGCAGGTGAAATTAGCATGCTGATTAAAGTCTTGTTCTGCCATCCAGAGCAAACCCTCCAATCAACTGGCCTGACAAACAGCCCTTGAAACCCCATTACTGTAGTCATGGTTACTTTCTATTAAGTTTTATTAACAGTTTTCTGAAGTAAAGTTTTTAAGCAAGTGTGAGACGAAGCTCAAGAGGAGCCATTCATTTGAGCCAATTTCTTTTTCTCTTTCAGTCGTTTTAGGAGACCGGTTTCAGTCAGTGAAATATGTTCAATAGAGCAGTGTTAAATAACATCTGAGAGCTTGAAAGCTGTCATTGATACTTTTATCCCACCCATGATGGATTTTAGGTTAATGCCAGAGGGTTGAAACTGTAAAAGCTTTGCTGCAAAAGCTTCTCCTGCTCCATTTTTTTTTTATTTGACCTTTTGCAGAAGGTGCCTTTAATTTTCCTTTAATATGCAAGGACATCTGATAATCTGACATCACTCTTGTGTAATGGCGTCATCTCTGCATTGTGTATCATTCAGGAAGAACAGCAAGTTGAGCTAGAGGATAGACTTTTTTTCTGTTGGTAACACATTAAACAGCAGTGATCAGATTCAGAAATCACCCTCGTGCATGTTCTATAATGAGGTGAACAAACTTTATATTACCACAAATATAACCATGGATTGAACACAAATCATACAGTAGACATCTTGTTTATATCAATATTAATCTATAAGATGATTATGCAATTAGTTTTTTCTCATGGAGTCTCTCATTTGGTGCGAATCTGTAGTGCGGACCCTACCGTAAAAGTTCAACAAACTACCGGATCTGATCAGGACATGGAGGTAGTGTTATTAAGTAGCAGAAACCAATACTAAATAAGCAAATGTTTATTCTTTTACTCATTCGTTCAATAATTTATTAATTAATTCATGGATACTTTAAAAACAGGCTCAGGTCAGTCTAGACTTTTTCATTCACAAAGACTCCTGCTCCTCCTGGTGGATTTCCAGATGTCCCCAAGCCAACTATGAGATATAATCTCTCCAATGGGTCCTGGTTATGTCCTGAAATTTCTATTCATTACCACATGCTTATCAGATTATCTTTGATATTGTTGAATGAAATCAACCTCATTCTCATAACATAACCAAACTACCTCCACCAGCTTCTCTCAGGTGAGAGGAGCAGTAGGTCCTCTGGATAGTGAGTACAGCAACCCTGCACAGGAAACCTTATTGTACTTGCAAGCTTAATCTTGATCAGTAGACAGAGAACTCCAACACTGCTTGACCAACACAGACCTGTTTAGTGACTGAAACAGTGCCATCATTCACATGATCCACTCTTAAGTCCTTCACTTGTGAATAAGATCCCAAGATATGGAACCTCCTACACCAGGGTCAGGTTATTACCTGATGAGAGCATAGCAACAATCTCTATTCATGGAGAGAACAATGGCTTTATTTGGATGCTTTTTGTTTTCCTCCCAGTAGGTTTAAACTTGGAAGTGAAAAATTCAAGAATGTGTCAGAGGACCTGTTTAGAAGTTACCAAGAGAACAAGCAACAGTTAACTTTAGCCATCCATATTGGACACCTCTCTAATCTTGCCTGTGTCTTGATATCCTGTACATGAAAACCACAAAGAGAGTAGTAGACTAGACAGAGTTTGACACCACCATAAGCAATTTGACTTCAGGGAGTAATGTGACACTTGTTTGTGCAAACACACCTGATATGACTCACCACGTCTGCTACATGTGTGACAGCAAACTGCACAAGCATCTGAAAATACAGGAGCAGAGATGGACAATTCTCAAAACCAGGCAAGAGCATTCAGGGATTTTTAAAACTCTTTTTTTTTCTCTTTTTTCATGTCATTAATTCATTGCACACTAGCAGCAATGATTGCACTCCACATATTTACATTTACATTTACAGCATTTGGCAGACGCCCTTATCCAGAGTGACGTACATAAGTGCTTAAATCTCTAACATTGAATACATTAATTCTGGCTCACTAGGTTACATACTTAAGATACCATGAGTTTAAAACATTTGTCCAAGGTGACAATGAAAAAGTGTCAAAAGTTGTATTTTTTTTATTTTATTTTTTTAAATGCAAAAGATAAGGAAAGAAGTGCTAGTTGAAGTGTTTCCTGAATAAGTAGGTCTTCAACCGCCGCTTGAAAATAGCCAGTGACTCAGCTGTCCGGACCTCTAGGGGAAGTTCATTCCACCACCTTGGTGCCAGAACAGAGAAGAGTCTTGTAGTATACTCTTACCCTGAGAGATGGTGGAACCAGTCGAGCAGTGCTGGTAGATCGGAGGTTGCGGTGTGCAGTGCGAGGAATGATGAGGGCTTTGAGGTAAGAGGGAGCTGGTCCATTTTTTGGCTTTGTAGGCCAGCATCAGTGTTTTGAATCTGATGCGTGCAGCTACCGGAAGCCAGTGGAGGGATCGCAGCAGTGGGGTGGTATGCGAGAACTTTGGCAGGTTGAAAACAAGCCGGGCAGCTGCATTTTGGATCGTTTGCAGATGACGGATTGCGTTCATAGGTAGACCTGCCAGCAGTGCATTACAGTAATCCAGTCTAGAAATGACAAGAGACTGAACAAGTACCTGGGCAGTCTGTGTGGACAAAAATGGCCGAATCCTTCTAATGTTGTAGAGAAAAAAAACCGACATGAGCGAGTCACATAAACAACATGAGAGGAAAAGGACAGTTGATTGTCCATGGTTACCCCAAGGTAAGGGGAGATCAGATTGTTGTGCAAGGATATTGCAAATTCACGACCTGGGGATGAATCACCTGGGATGAACAGCAGTTCAGTTTTGCTAAGATTGAGCTTTAACTGATGAGCAGTCATCCATGATGAAATTTCTGCCAGACATGCTGAGATCCGATCAGAAGCTGTGGCATCTGAGGGTGGGAAAGAGAAGATAAGTTGTGTATCATCAGCATAGCAGTGGTAAGAGAACCCATGTGATGAAATAACTTCAAGAGAGTGAGTATACAAGGAGAAAAGAAGAGGACCAAGTACTGAGCCCTGTGGGACACCAGTGGAGAGTCTGCGTGGAGCAGATGTCACTCCCCTCCATGTTACCTGATATGAGCGTCCTTCCAGGTAGGAAGCAAACCATTCCCAAGCTGATCCGCAAATCCCAAGATTCTTGAGGGTGGATAAGAGTCTTGTGGTTGACCGTATCAAACGCTGCTGAAAGGTCAAGGAGGATAAGGATGGATGACAGTTTGGCTGATCTAGCAGCATGTAGCTTCTCAGAGACATCCAAAAGGGCTGTCTCTGTGGAATGAGCTGCTTTAAAGCCAGACAGGTTGGGGTCTTGGAGGTTGTTCTGTGAGAGATAGACAGACAGTTGATTATAGACAACGTGTTCAAGAATTTTTGAAAGAATATGTGAATATTAGTGAATCACATATCAGTGAATATTGTGTGCCCTATCGGGCAATTAGAGAGCTAGAGTAGAGAATGCTCATTATTTGTTTAGTCTTTCGGTCAGCTTGGGTCAGTCTGTAAATCTAATTTGGACAGGTAGTTTTTATACCATGTTAGGTTCCACAATTGTTTTTGGCTGTGGTTGCCTGTTTGTGGAGGTGGTTCAGTTCTATTGGTTTTTACTACAAGATCTGTGCGCATATTTTAACTAAATATTATCATGGTAAGATGTTAGTTTATGTAATGAAACATCTGTCTTGATTGCGATACCTGTAAAGATACAATGTTCACTTAATAGCTGCAGCACAGTGTGGAACAAGGAAGTGGGATAAAAATATTTTGTCCCATCCCCTTATGTGGTAAATTGGCACCTAAGTTACAAAGCAACTGCATTAGAAGTAGTTGTAATCATCAGGATGTTGATCGTGGTTGATCGTGGTCAAAGTGGACATGGATAGATTTCTATTACCTGATGACTGAGACCAGTCATAAACAAAACACAAGCACTCTGAATCTGTAGCCTGGTTAGGAATAGCTACTTGCTGCATATATACTTAATGTTTTAACAGTTCTGGAAGGCAGAATTACATTAAGAGAAGCAGCAGAGGGCAGTATGCCATCTATTTAGAGTGTACCATGTACTTTTACTTAAATGGACAGAGGGCATGGCTCAGCCATTGAAGTTATTGATTTAGCTTCTTGTTTTTGTTTTTCTTATTTTTTTTATAGACCTATACAGTTTTCATACTATTCTTACACTGACATAATTATTAATGTAGCTCCATTAGGTTATACAGACACAATAATCACAGTCACAATAAAACACACAGAAGAATTCATCTGAAGGGGTTAAGTATAATTTTTAAAGCTATGTCAATTCATTTAGGCCTGTTGTTCCTGTGAGTGCAGTATTCTTGCTTAAGACTCTGTGTGTGTGTGTGTGTGTGTGTGTGTGTGTGTGTGTGTGTGTGTGTGTGTGTGTGTGTGTGTGTGTGTGTGTGTGTATGTGCATGTGCTTGTCATTATGTATTACTGAGCACACCAGAATCTAACCCTGATCCCTGGGTTTGTTTTGACAGCTCTGTGTTACTGTCATGTCTCAATTATGTGTGTGTTGGGGGTCAGGTAGAGGTGGTGATGATCTCCCTTGGGCCTGTGTGTGTGTGTGTGTGTGTGTGTGTGTGTGTGTGTGTGTGTGTGTGTGTGTGTGTGTGTGTGTGTGTGTGTGTGTGTGTGTGTGTGTGTGTCAGAGAGAGATATAGAGATGACCAATATTGGAGAATTTCTAGAAAATGGCTTAAGGGTCAAGACAGCATACACACACATACACACACAATATAACACAATGAGAGAGTAGTCCATCACACATCCTGACACCTATGTAATGATGGATAGCTTGTCCAAATGAGAAGAGAATGGACAGGTGCATTCAAGCTGGATGGATGGATGAAACTATAGAGAGATCATAAGTAAAGTTGAAGCACTCAAAAAAAAAAAGAAAACAAAATCACCAGCATAGAATGAATGGGAAGTCAAACCCTCTACAGAGTGAAAGTGAAAATGGAAAACAGAAGGAAGGAACAGAGATAGCTGAAAACAAATGACAATGGAGGGTATATTTGTCAGAGAAGTAATTATGAGAGACGGGTTAGAGAAGACAGAGGTGTGAAAAGGAGAGAAAGAACATTAAGTGAAGAGAAAACAAACCAAAATGGAGACACATAGAGAGAAAAGATATTCGGGTTGTTATGTGAACTTAACATGACCTCACCGAATTCCAATTAAATAAATATTCACCCTTGTGTGCAGCTTAGCTCCAGGTAATATCCGATACCAAGCGCAGTGACTAAATGTGAAATACAAATCATTCGGGCATTTGCCCTTCATTCTGATCTTATTTGCCTTCACAGTGTTCATAATGCTTATGATGCATGTTCACTTTGTTGTAAATTGTTCAGCTAATGTTGTTTGGGGCAGTGAAGGTCTAGCTAAGTGAAGGTCTGTACTAGTGAGCTGAGCTACTATTGTTCTTTTGCATAACATGACTGTATAGTGGAAAAGGTACCTTTTAATAGTTAAACATTAGAGTATAGTTAGTAATAATATAATAATCTATAGTGGTAATGAAACTTCACTAGTGTCATGAACCAATGGAACATCGGGTTTTGACATGGGGAGGAAAAATATACACTACTTTGTCAACTTAAAATAAATATTGGCTAATCAGTTTGCTAATCAGACCAAATAGGTTTAAAAAAAAGAGAGAGAGAAAAGAAAATTCTTTTTGGTGAAAAAATAGCCCTGCTGTAGCTAGTCTCTGTTGTGATGAGCAACCTTTAGGTACTGTAAATAATTTACATAAATGCATGTGAATGGATCATTAGCAGAAAATCTCCTACAAGTTAAGTCATGTTTAGAAAGTACAGTCTACCTGCAGGGAAAAAGGTTTATTTTTGGCACTTCTCATCTCCCTGAATTCTTTGCACTGTTTAATTGAGAAGCTGATTATCAATAATAATCTACACTGCTACTGAATTAGCAAGATAACTAACAAGGCTGCAAGTTTGCTCATTTAGTGCCTGGGCAAAGAATTAGCATCCATTTGTAAAAATGTCTATCAATTTATTTTTTTTAATGACAGGAAACAATATACATATAGAATGCTTTAGCTAGTTAGCTTAATGATGCTAATTGTCTAGTCTAGTCTTTATAATTAAGATCGAATCATTCAGGTAATACTATAGGACATGGTGTCAGTGATATAGGTTAAAAGTTAAGGAGTCTTTAACTAATCAATGTAGCAAATTGAGATTATTAGGATGATATTAAGCAGGATGGCAGTGAAAATCAGCAGACAGAAAGCAAGAAAAAGCTTTGAATTGAACGATACAGAACAATTACAACAAATGGAGGGGCAAAATCAACTCAGGGTTTAAAAAGAGTCAGTCAACACAATTTAGCCACAGTTTATGTCGAGTCAGCCAGGGTACAATGGCCCAGCAGAGGTGTTACTGAAGGGGTCAAATATGGGAGCTACTGTAAGCTGTGCTGAGATCAATAGCCATGTACATTAACCCCTGAGCTTCCACTGCATTGTACAAACTAGCACAATACAAAATTTAAGAAAGAAAGAAAGAAAGAAAGAAAATATAAATATACATACATTCACTCCAGTCCTTAGACAGTCTGCTCTCTCTGCACATCTCACCTCATGTGGCTTTTTCCAAGATTTATTTCTGATCTTTGCATTGAATCACTAAAGCTGAAACATTAGCATTTTTATTCTTGCTCAAGTTCGGCCTCTTTCTAACCCCGTACTTGCATAAATTTCCATTGATCCTTTACCAATGAGACAGTCAAAGCAATAGAAATCCTTTTTTGGTGCAAGTTTTATTGTAGAACTTTCTACTTGTACTTCATTATCAAATGTGTAGTTTCATGTACAGTCACAGTGTCAGTGTCAAATCTAGCTTTATCTTTATTGTGACTGGTATTACTACCTTTGTAAGATTAATGTTAGAAGACTATAAGCAACAACTGTACATCTCTTTAGCACTTCATACTTGAGGGGAAATAATTCACCCTGAATAAATTGCATATTTATTTTTTAACACGTGATCTTTAGTGAGATCCAAGATTTATTTTGCAGTAAAGCCCAAAGGTTATTTGTTACAGCTTAAATTATTGACACTATTCTACTACTCTCCACTATTCCCACAATGAATTTTTTCCCTTCATTTGACCTTTAACATTGCTTAAAAATAGAGTGTGAGGAAAGAAGCGAAGCTGTTACTTGTCTGTTCTTATAAGATATGCATTAACATCCGAATTTTTTTATTCTTTATAATTGTTTTCTTTATATCCATTGAGTTCAAATATGGTTTAATTCAGATGCAATGTTTTGTTAAAATTTGCATTTATTAATTATTATTTAATTGAATGAGGCAAAAAAGCTCTGTTTTAGGTGTTTTGCTTCATAACATTAGGACTTTTTTCTTGACTATTTCTCATTAGCCTTAGCCGTTATTGAGTAAATGAGTTTCAGCCATCAGGGAGGTAATAAAGGTAATAAGGATGAATGGGAGAATAAGGACTCTTCTCCAGTTGATATTGGTGGAGCTAAACATCTTTTTTTCAATGTTTGTTTTATTTAAGCAAATAATGTGCTGGGGCCTTGGAGTTTTCTTTCCTTAGACAGCAAGTTGTGACTGACCGGAAACATGTACCTCAGCAAGTTTGTTAAAAAGAAATGAATCCGGTGCTTTTAGGTTTACATCAGCACCCTAGTGTCAGCCTTAGAATAGCATAGGCAAGAAAAAGAGGAATGGAAAAAAGGAAAGGAGAGAAAGGTGGATAGAGAGGGGGAGTGTGCTGGATAGAGGAGGGAGAGAGAGAGAGAGAGAGAGAGAGAGAGAGAGAGAGAGAGAGAGAGAGAGAAGGACTGGGTAGCACAGATGCACTGCAGGCTCTATATTTAAGAATGAAAGAACAAAGAATGGGTGCAGTTGAAATGTAGGCTCAAAACGCGCGCGCACACACACACACACACACACACACACACACAGACACACACACACACACACACACACACATACACACACACACACATAAGCACACACACACAGACATTGAAATAGGTTATTTTCAGCATCTTGTCTCCTATGTGTGTGTGTGTGTGTGTGTGTGTGTGTGTGTGTGTGTGTGTGTGTGTGTGTGTGTGTGTGTGTGTGTGTGTGTGTGTGTGTGCGCGCGTGAGTACTAGAATCCCTGTGCAATATGTTTTCTGGAAGTACATGTAAGGAAAGCTTATAGAACACTTAAAGGACATTTTGCATTTAGAGCATGTTGACAAATCAGGGATTATGCCTACGCATATTCACACACACGTAAACGGCAAAATATAGAAACCCACGAGTGCAGATGCAAACGTCATGATCATTAGTATTCACACCCTGCACAGCACCCTCTAGAATTCTATGAAAATGGACAACCGTACGAATATGGTTTCCTCAGACAAACAGAGAGTCAGAGACAGAGAGAGAAAGAATGTGTGAGGGAGTTGTGAGATGTGGGAACGCAGAGGGAACCAGCTCAGAGCCTGACATCACTGGTGCACATGGCATGAAACGTGTGTTTGGCTAGAACCTGTTACATCCCACGCCAAAATAGTGAACGACAATGAACTTTATATTCATATGAATTATAGTCACCACACAGAAACAACAATCAGGTGTGTACATGCAGGAGATCAGAAAGAAATTGGTCCACACGGGGAGAATCAAATACCATTCCACTGCCAGAGTTTATTATAGATACCTCCTACTGCGAAAGTACTTTATTCTCAAGATTTACAAAGCACAATAAGCTGAATTATCCTCTTAAGACTTTCAGCTTCTCTTAAAACTTGTACTGATTTGCTCCTCTTAGTACACATCTTTTAATTAATTTAATTTAATAATACTACAAGTTTATACTATACTATAAGTTTCTTAAATAGTTGCTTAGTTCTTGTGCACTTTAATAAGAATATTGTTTTGTTCTGTTGTGTTTTTGTTTGTTTTGTGTCTTCTTGTTTGTTTGCCCTGCTCAATCCTTAGCCCCTTCCCACCTCTGCACACTTGTTCCCTATGTATCATTAACCACTTCCCCTATTTATACCTGTTGTGCTGCATTTGTTTTTGACTTGTCGTAGTTTAGGTGTCTCTTGTGACTGGCTTGGAATTTCGCTGGAAGCACCCTGATCTCGCTGACGGAAGGACTCAGCCAGTTAGATAGCTCCAGTAGGATAGCTCCAAGCCTATACTGACCCCTTGATCGAGATTACTGTGGAGATCCGGGTTTTGTATCTGACTAAGCCATATGTGTATATGTAGGGCAAAACGTTAGGGTAAATATGGAACAGGTGACATTGTGGGACAGCTGAACAATAGGATGGGTGCAGCACAACTCATAAACAGAAAAGCCAGCTATGATGAAATTCCTGTAACACCCTCTGGTGGTCTGGCAGGGGACTGTCCCAGTAGCTCCTGACACCTGTCTCGGAATCGAACCCAGGCCATGGCAATGTGAGTGTGAGATCCTGTACCTGGGGGTCTTTTTTGCACCTAAAATATTAACAGTTAATTTAGAGAGAAAAATCAAATCATACAACTGGCTGCAAACCTGAGTGTGTAAAGTAATGTAACGTTTCTTAACACATACATTTAAAAACCTTTAAAAAAAATTGTTCTGTATGGTATTAATAGTATACACTTACACCATGCTTTATTAGGAACAATAGTTCCCTGCTCATTCAAACAATTATCCAAACAGACAATCACCTGCCAGCAACATAAGCATAAAATCGTGCAGATACAGGTCAAGATCTTGAGTTAACATTCTCATCAACTGGCATGACATGGTCGCTGGTGTCAGCCGGGGCTGACTGTGTATTTCAAAAACTGCTGGTGTCCTTGAAATTTTACAGACTAAATTCAGCATTCTTGAGTAATCTCTTTACTCAAAAGTGTGTGAAAAACAAAAAGCATATGTGACAGGAATGTGTGTGGAAATGACTTGTAAATGAGAGAGAATAGCCAGATGGGTTTGATGATAAAGGTATACAGATACAGCTATTTATATAAGCACTCTTTACAGCCATGGTAAGAAGAAAAGCATATCAGAATAAACACAATATCATACCATATTTATTATCCCTCTGAGATTCATTCATTCATACATTCATTCATTTTCTACCGCTTATCCGAACTACTCGGGTCACGGGGAGCCTGTGCGTCTCAGGTGTCATAGGGCATGAAGGCAGGATACACCCTGGATGGAGTGCCAAACCATCGCAGGGCATACACTCTCAGTCACTCACGCAATCACAACCTACCATGCATGTCTTTGGACCGGGGGAGGAAACCGGAGTACCCGGAGGAAACCCCCAAGGCACAGGGAGAACATGCAAACTCCACACACACAAGGAGGAGGCGGGAATCGAACTCCCAACCCTGGAGGTGTGAGGCAAACGTGCTAACTACACTGTGCCCCCCCCCCCTCCCTCTGAGATCTTAAGTAGAAATAAAACCTGAACAAATACTGAATGAATAAATATTAAGTCTTCCCAGTTCAATAATGGCTAATTTCATATGTTTTGTTTTGGGTTCTTTTTGGGCTTCTGTTTAGATTTCCATATGAATTTGTACAAGGCAACTTACAATTGAGACAGGATAAAATACAGGGTTGTAAATAAGGGGTCAAGAGCCTTGTTCAAGGACACAACTGTGTGGCAGTATGGCAGTGTTGGAATCCGAAATACAATCCAAACAATTATTATTCCAAAGCTTTCACTACTGAGCCCCATGCCCTTGATTTCTTATTCAGACATGAATTCAAACTTGTCTGTTCATTGGTTAGTTCCCCAATTGTGTTCACTCATTGTGTTTTAGTCCTTGAGTTCTTTATCTAAGTATACTATGCTGTTTCTTTGTAGCGTTGTAAAGACATGTCATGCTTTTTGTATTGTTCGATCCAATTCTTTTTGCTCCTTTTCCCTGGTCATGTTATTGTCTGCATTTTGTCATTCTTTATATATAATCCTCCTTTACCATACAGTAACCTGCCTGTGATTTGGACTGTTGAACCCTGCTACAGATTAGGTTTCTTTTATTCACCCAAATAAAGCATATAGAGTTTATGCCACAATTTCACCACATTATGCATTAACTAAACCAGCATTGTGGAGGAGAGGCACCAAGGAAAATGGAAAGTGAAGCACATAAATTAGTAAAGAAAGGTGACATAGGAGGAAAAAAAGATAAACTTTCTCAGTCTTTGCTAAACATACAAATACTTTGTCACAAGATATTTAGTGAACTCTCTGTAATAGAGAAACTTAACATATTGCCAGGAAAAAGCATCATTCTCATTTGGCTCTCCAGTAAGAAGTAAAGATGTTAGGCTTCTAAAGCATGATGCACTTTATAATAATAATAAGAAGAAGAAGAAGAAGAAGAAGAAGAAGAAGAAGAAGAAGAAGAATACATTTTATCTATAGGTGCCTTTAAGGACACTCAAGATCACCATACAAATTCAAAAAGTAATAAATAATAAAATAACAGTAAACAACAATAAAATTATATTTAAAAAAGACAGTTATCTAACATTAATCATACTTCTGTGAGTATGATTAATCTTTTTGTGTTTTTTTGTGTATGCCTGTCATTGTGTGTGTGCATATAAATGTCTTTTGGTCCTTATGCATGCTTTACATTTACATTTGCATATATTTATATGGCAGATGCTGGTTTTGGTGCATTAAGACTAAGGAAGTGACATGAAGCTGTTCCAAGACTTGACTTTGATGAGAGATTCTTGCACCAAGTGATCAGAAATTAATGAAAGATATATGTAGATGATACAGATTATGTAGAGAAAACTTGGATTAATGATAGTTGAGAGTACATGAGAGTCGCTCACACATCAGTCACTGCATATTGGAATGATATACAGTATGTTGCTTTGTAGGTTACCAGTTATTGACTGTATTGATCACTGTACACAGTGCATCAGCTTCGCCACTAACTCAAAGACTGAATAAGGAAAATGGAAAGGAAGGTGAAAATAAATGGAAAGAGACCCCCACAGGATCACTACTGAGCAAATATTACTTGAGAAGTGGATCAATCACAGCTCAACACTGACACTGACATGGTAGTGACATGACTCAGTTGTTATAAGCATCTTGTCCAGGGCATTTAAACATCATATGTTGTATTTACACACACTGTGCGTGGCTTAAAAAGATCAGCTATTGTCTCTAAATGCAACGCTGTATGGTCAGCTAACATGGTGTGTGTAATAAAGTAGCCATTAGAAATACACAGTAGTTATTAAATCCCTCCATTGCTGCTACAATGTCACTAATATTTCAGTGTCTGTGTCAGGCTGAAAATGATTTCTATACCATATACTACGCGTGGCGGTCTGGGAAAACCCTTCATGTGTCAAACAACTGAAATGATGACAAAAATAATAACAAAAATATTTTTATTTATCAATAACGTACTTTGACATCTCAGCTTTAAGAGAATATTAATATCTTCACTTAAAATGATGGAGAAATGGTTTAATAACATTCTACAATGATTACATTACTGTAGGTAGATAAGGGGTCAATCTTCATCATTATATGTACTATTTTTATCACCGCACACCGCTCCGAGGTCACTGGCTGAATCCTGAGCTCAATAACATAAAGTTGCAAAAATAAATGAATTATTTAAGTAAATGGAAATGAAGTCAATAAGTAAGGGTTGCTTTTATACATTCAATATGTTGGCAATATAATCTTTAAATCCAAATGTTAAAAATAAATCTGGTATTTTTTCACTTGAATGAGTAATGGTCAATAATTATACCTCTACATTGACCTATGAAATAAGTGCACCTGATAACCAATAGCTGATAACGGAAAGAAATCGCTGCACTCGCTCATGACAGGATGTAAGACACTGGACACGTTTTTATTATATTGTAGTTTGATGGGAAGTTTAATTTATCACACCCCTGTATAATAACAT